>NC_052308.1:10779471-10816971 GCF_016432855.1 Salvelinus namaycush
GCCACTCAGTTTGGCTCTCAGTCAGTTTGGACTCTCAGTTTGGCTCTCAGTTTGGCCCTCAGTTTGGCCACTCAGTTTGGCTCTCAGTTTGGCCACTCAGTTTGGCTCTCAGTTTGGCTCTCAGTTTGGCTCTCAGTTTGGCCACTCAGTTTGGCCACTCAGTTTGGCTCTCAGTTTGGCCACTCAGTTTGGCTCTCAGTTTGGCTCTCAGTTTGGCTCTCAGTTTGGCCACTCAGTTTGGCTCTCAGTTTGGCCTCAGTTTGGCTCTCAGTTTGGCTCTCAGTTTGGCCACTCAGTTTGGCTCTCAGTTTGGCCACTCAGTTTGGCCACTCAGTTTGGCCACTCAGTTTGGCCACTCAGTTTGGCTCTCAGTTTGGCCACTCAGTTTGGCCCTCAGTTTGGCTCTCAGTTTGGCTCTCAGTTTGGCCCTCAGTTTGGCCACTCAGTTTGGCTCTCAGTTTGGCCCTCAGTTTGGCCACTCAGTTTGGCTCTCAGTTTGGCCACTCAGTTTGGCTCTCAGTTTGGCTCTCAGTTTGGCTCTCAGTTTGGCCACTCAGTTTGGCCACTCAGTTTGGCTCTCAGTTTGGCCACTCAGTTTGGCCCTCAGTTTGGCTCTCAGTTTGGCTCTCAGTTTGGCTCTCAGTTTGGCCACTCAGTTTGGCTCTCAGTTTGGCCACTCAGTTTGGCTCTCAGTTTGGCTACTCAGTTTGGCCACTCAGTTTGGCTCTCAGTTTGGCTCTCAGTTTGGGTCTCAGTTTGGCCACTCAGTTTGGCCACTCAGTTTGGCTCTCAGTTTGGCTCTCAGTTTGGCTCTCAGTTTGGCCACTCAGTTTGGCCACTCAGTTTGGCTCTCAGTTTGGCCACTCAGTTTGGCCACTCAGTTTGGCCACTCAGTTTGGCCACTCAGTTTGGCTCTCAGTTTGGCCCTCAGTTTGGCCCTCAGTTTGGCCACTCAGTTTGGCCCTCAGTTTGGCTCTCAGTTTGGCTCTCAGTTTGGCCACTCAGTTTGGCCACTCAGTTTGGCCACTCAGTTTGGCCACTCAGTTTGGCTCTCAGTTTGGCCACTCAGTTTGGCCACTCAGTTTGGCTCTCAGTTTGGCCCTCAGTTTGGCTCTCAGTTTGGCTCTCAGTTTGGCTACTCAGTTTGGCTACTCAGTTTGGCCCTCAGTTTGGCCCTCAGTTTGGCTCTCAGTTTGGCTCTCAGTTTGGCTCTCAGTTTGGCCACTCAGTTTGGCTCTCAGTTTGGGTCTCAGTTTGGCCACTCAGTTTGGCCACTCAGTTTGGCTCTCAGTTTGGCTCTCAGTTTGGCTCTCAGTTTGGCCACTCAATTTGGCCACTCAGTTTGGCTCTCAGTTTGGCTCTCAGTTTGGCTCTCAGTTTGGCCACTCAATTTGGCTCTCAGTTTGGCCCTCAGTTTGGCCCTCAGTTTGGCCCTCAGTTTGGCTCTCAGTTTGGCCACTCAGTTTGGCCCTCAGTTTGGCTCTCAGTTTGGCTCTCAGTTTGGCCACTCAGTTTGGCCACTCAGTTTGGCCACTCAGTTTGGCTCTCAGTTTGGCCACTCAGTTTGGCCCTCAGTTTGGCTCTCAGTTTGGCTCTCAGTTTGGCTCTCAGTTTGGCCACTCAGTTTGGCTCTCAGTTTGGCTCTCAGTTTGGCTCTCAGTTTGGCCACTCAGTTTGGCTCTCAGTTTGGCTCTCAGTTTGGCTCTCAGTTTGGCCACTCAGTTTGGCTCTCAGTTTGGCCACTCAGTTTGGCCACTCAGTTTGGCCACTCAGTTTGGCCACTCAGTTTGGCTCTCAGTTTGGCCACTCAGTTTGGCCCTCCGTTTGGCTCTCAGTTTGGCTCTCAGTTTGGCCCTCAGTTTGGCCACTCAGTTTGGCTCTCAGTTTGGCCCTCAGTTTGGCCACTCAGTTTGGCTCTCAGTTTGGCCACTCAGTTTGGCTCTCAGTTTGGCCACTCAGTTTGGCCCTCAGTTTGGCTCTCAGTTTGGCTCTCAGTTTGGGCCTCAGTTTGGCCACTCAGTTTGGCTCTCAGTTTGGCCCTCAGTTTGGCCACTCAGTTTGGCTCTCAGTTTGGCCACTCAGTTTGGCTCTCAGTTTGGCTCTCAGTTTGGCCACTCAGTTTGGCTCTCAGTTTGGCTCTCAGTTTGGCCACTCAGTTTGGCTCTCAGTTTGGCCACTCAGTTTGGCCACTCAGTTTGGCCACTCAGTTTGGCTCTCAGTTTGGCCACTCAGTTTGGCCACTCAGTTTTGCTCTCAGTTTGGCCACTCAGTTTGGCCACTCAGTTTGGCTCTCAGTTTGGCTACTCAGTTTGGCCACTCAGTTTGGCTCTCAGTTTGGGTCTCAGTTTGGCCACTCAGTTTGGCCACTCAGTTTGGCTCTCAGTTTGGCTCTCAGTTTGGCTCTCAGTTTGGCTCTCAGTTTGGCCTCTCAGTTTGGCCACTTAGTTTGGCTCTCAGTTTGGCCACTCAGTTTGGCCACTCAGTTTGGCTCTCAGTTTGGCCACTCAGTTTGGCCACTCAGTTTGGCCACTCAGTTTGGCTCTCAGTTTGGCCACTCAGTTTGGCCACTCAGTTTGGCTCTCAGTTTGGCTACTCAGTTTGGCCACTCAGTTTGGCTCTCAGTTTGGGTCTCAGTTTGGCCACTCAGTTTGGCCACTCAGTTTGGCTCTCAGTTTGGCTCTCAGTTTGGCTCTCAGTTTGGCTCTCAGTTTGGCCTCTCAGTTTGGCCACTTAGTTTGGCTCTCAGTTTGGCCACTCAGTTTGGCCACTCAGTTTGGCTCTCAGTTTGGCCACTCAGTTTGGCCACTCAGTTTAGCTCTCAGTTTGGCTCTCAGTTTGGCCACTCAGTTTGGCCACTCAGTTTGGCCACTCAGTTTGGCTCTCAGTTTGGCCACTCAGTTTGGCCCTCAGTTTGGCTCTCAGTTTGGCTCTCAGTTTGGCCACTCAGTTTGGCCACTCAGTTTGGCCACTCAGTTTGGCTCTCAGTTTGGCCACTCAGTTTGGCTCTCAGTTTGGCCACTCAGTTTGGCCACTCAGTTTGGCCACTCAGTTTGGCCACTCAGTTTGGCTCTCAGTTTGGCCTCTCAGTTTGGCCCTCAGTTTGGCTCTCAGTTTGGCTCTCAGTTTGGCCCTCAGTTTGGCCACTCAGTTTGGCTCTCAGTTTGGCCCTCAGTTTGGCCACTCAGTTTGGCTCTCAGTTTGGCCACTCAGTTTGGCTCTCAGTTTGGCCACTCAGTTTGGCCCTCAGTTTGGCTCTCAGTTTGGCTCTCAGTTTGGCCACTCAGTTTGGCTCTCAGTTTGGCCCTCAGTTTGGCCCCTCAGTTTGGCTCTCAGTTTGGCCACTCAGTTTGGCCACTCAGTTTGGCCCTCAGCTTTGCTCTCAGTTTGGCTCTCAGTTTGGCCCTCAGTTTGGCCACTCAGTTTGGCCACTCAGTTTGGCTCTCAGTTTGGCCCTCAGTTTGGCCACTCAGTTTGGCCACTCAGTTTGGCTCTCAGTTTGGCTCTCAGTTTGGCCACTCAGTTTGGCTCTCAGTTTGGCCACTCAGTTTGGCTCTCAGTTTGGCTCTCAGTTTGGCCACTCAGTTTGGCTCTCAGTTTGGCTCTCAGTTTGGCCACTCAGTTTGGCTCTCAGTTTGGCCACTCAGTTTGGCCACTCAGTTTGGCCACTCAGTTTGGCTCTCAGTTTGGCCACTCAGTTTGGCCACTCAGTTTGGCTCTCAGTTTGGCCACTCAGTTTGGCCACTCAGTTTGGCTCTCAGTTTGGCTACTCAGTTTGGCCACTCAGTTTGGCTCTCAGTTTGGGTCTCAGTTTGGCCACTCAGTTTGGCCACTCAGTTTGGCTCTCAGTTTGGCTCTCAGTTTGGCTCTCAGTTTGGCTCTCAGTTTGGCCTCTCAGTTTGGCCACTTAGTTTGGCTCTCAGTTTGGCCACTCAGTTTGGCCACTCAGTTTGGCTCTCAGTTTGGCCACTCAGTTTGGCCACTCAGTTTAGCTCTCAGTTTGGCTCTCAGTTTGGCCACTCAGTTTGGCCACTCAGTTTGGCCACTCAGTTTGGCTCTCAGTTTGGCCACTCAGTTTGGCCCTCAGTTTGGCTCTCAGTTTGGCTCTCAGTTTGGCCACTCAGTTTGGCCACTCAGTTTGGCCACTCAGTTTGGCTCTCAGTTTGGCCACTCAGTTTGGCTCTCAGTTTGGCCACTCAGTTTGGCCCTCAGTTTGGCTCTCAGTTTGGCTCTCAGTTTGGCTCTCAGTTTGGCCACTCAGTTTGGCTCTCAGTTTGGCCACTCAGTTTGGCTCTCAGTTTGGCTCTCAGTTTGGCTCTCAGTTTGGCCACTCAGTTTGGCTCTCAGTTTGGCTCTCAGTTTGGCTCTCAGTTTGGCCACTCAGTTTGGCTCTCAGTTTGGCCACTCAGTTTGGCCACTCAGTTTGGCCACTCAGTTTGGCCACTCAGTTTGATTCTCAGTTTGGCCTCTCAGTTTGGCCCTCAGTTTGGCTCTCAGTTTGGCTCTCAGTTTGGCCCTCAGTTTGGCCACTCAGTTTGGCTCTCAGTTTGGCCCTCAGTTTGGCCACTCAGTTTGGCTCTCAGTTTGGCCACTCAGTTTGGCTCTCAGTTTGGCCACTCAGTTTGGCCCTCAGTTTGGCTCTCAGTTTGGCTCTCAGTTTGGCCCTCAGTTTGGCCACTCAGTTTGGCTCTCAGTTTGGCCCTCAGTTTGGCCACTCAGTTTGGCTCTCAGTTTGGCCACTCAGTTTGGCTCTCAGTTTGGCCACTCAGTTTGGCTCTCAGTTTGGCCACTCAGTTTGGCTCTCAGTTTGGCCACTCAGTTTGGCCACTCAGTTTGGCCACTCAGTTTGGCCACTCAGTTTGGCTCTCAGTTTGGCTCTCAGTTTGGCCACTCAGTTTGGCCACTCAGTTTGGCCACTGAGCTGGGCCACTCAGTTTGGCTCTCAGTTTGGCTCTTAGTTTGGCTCTCAGTTTGGCTCTCAGTTTGGCCACTCAGTTTGGCTCTCAGTTTGGCTCTTAGTTTGGCTCTCAGTTTGGCTCTCAGTTTGGCCACTCAGTTTGGCTCTCAGTTTGGCCACTCAGTTTGGCTCTCAGTTTGGCCACTCAGTTTGGCTCTCAGTTTGGCCACTCAGTTTGGCTCTCAGTTTGGCTCTCAGTTTGGCTCTCAGTTTGGCTCTCAGTTTGGCCCTCAGTTTGGCCACTCAGTTTGGCTCTCAGTTTGGCTCTCAGTTTGGCCACTCAGTTTGGCTCTCAGTTTGGCCACTCAGTTTGGCCCTCAGTTTGCTCCACACTAAACCATTAATGGTCAGGCCATAGTATATTTCCATACTTGTAATTTTCTTCTCCCTCTTTACCGCTGGCAGAATGGAACAGCCTACATCACAGTAAAATCACAGTAAAAAACAATTAGCCTACCACCATTAATGGCACCGCTCCACCAGCGCTGTTTTATGTGTGAAAATTAATTACATTTATATTTGTTAAAATTTCCTGTACATTATATGGTATCTGTATGTGACATCATTCTCCCCCCAGTCCAGAGACTTCCCTGTAAGTATGTAGTCATGGTGACACTGTATATTGTAAACCCTCTACACATGTCAACTCTCTCTGTAATAGAGGCTAATATTTTGCAATTACTCACAATTAGAGTGGTTCTGATTGGCAGTTGCACGTATCTCTCTCTCCAGGTGCTTTGAGAGGACTTTGCATATGTGTGAGAGGAAGGAGAAATAAGGATGGCTGTGAGTCAGCAGAAATGGTCTATGTTGGGAAATGTGCTGATTTGAATATATCATTAGAGTATTAATTAAAGCTGGTGTCCCATTGGGAATAATGAATCAGCCCTCAGCATGTCTCTGGTACTGTGGGGCTGTCTGACTAGATCATACAAGTCTGAGAGAAAAACTCTAGACGAGGGGGAGAGACTGCGAGAGAGCTAGCTGGTCAATCAAACATAAACTGTAGTCCAGTAAAGGTTTGGTAAACAAACCCAGATTTTGCTGATACATTGTTGCATGGCAGATGACAGCAAAGTCTCCTCACTCCTCTATTCAGGTGAGGTTTTTCTTTCTGCCTGAGTTGTGTCCTAACATGTACTTTCTACCAGAGTTGTCCCATCTCTCAGGCTACCTGTCACTGGCTGACAAAGCTGCTGCACAGCAAAGCAACCCTGTGAAGAGCTGGCTGTTTGCTTCAGTAAGGAGAGCACCTGCATGTCCCCTGCTGATCGACTGAACCAAGACATACAGACAAAGCCAGCCTGGCACAGGGATCTGGAGCACCTGGATATGTCTGTTTTTTTTTATTTTAACCTTTGTTTAACTAGGCAAGTCAGTTAAGAACAATTTCATATTTACAATGACGGTCTACCTCGGCCAAACCCGGACGACGCTGGTCCAATTGTGCGCTGCCCTATCACGGCCGGATGTGATGCAGCCTGGATTCTAATCAAGTACTGCAGTGACGCCTCTTGCACTGAGATGCAGTGTCTTAGACCACTGCACCACTCGGGAGCCCTGTTTCTATGGCCTTGTGTTTTTACTGGGTCAGTAATCATGGGTATCATTTTGTGTTATATGTGTTAGGACACAAGGGGACACATATTTGGGGTTGTTGAGGGTGTCTGTATAGAATCTGACTGCAACAAATCAACCTTTTGGAGACCAATTTAAACAGGTGACACAGAGAAAACAGAGGTACTGAATACATTATGCCTCTTCCTGCCATATTGTTTATATTATGTTGTGTCAAACTCCTTGTAAGTTACTAGAACTAATTTGGTCTGAGAGAAGCCCTAGGGAACTTTAGTGATGCAGAATGCTTACACTCTAGTTAATTTATTCCCCCTCTAGTCATGTCTGTAATTACCTAAATAAAGCCTTAATTTGTGCTCCTAATTGTTGAGTTTCCCCAGTCTTTCAGCGTGGGAACCAAGGAAGAGAGGAGAAAGCATGGAAAACAGGACAGTGATATAGACTGCACGCGCGCCCCCGTCTGTCGCGTAGGAATATTGGAGCGAATGTGTCGTCTTGTGTTCACGCGTTCCGTTGGAGAGAGAGCGAGGGGAGCAAATGTGCAAGGGAGAGGGAGGGAGGGAGGAGAGCGAGTGCGCAAAGGCACAGCAGCACCAGCGGTGGCAGCAGCGTCAATGCATCTGTGAGTCTTCGAATCCGCTGTCTTGAGCTGCCAGTCCTCTGTACGTTTCAGGTTGACATTTCACAGCGCAAGGTCTTGAGGAGCCTCGCCATCAACCGACACACTTTCGGAGCTCAGCGTTTATTATTAGCTCCGCTCTAAGAGACTATTATCACGACCCTATTCTATTTATGCCAGTTTCTTGAATATTTAATGGAAAATGGCGATCTGCGCTCAGTCCTACGGTATATTCTGTCTGTTCTCAATCCAAACTATCCTCATCATCAGTTTATCTTCGCCGGCAACGGGGAGCCTCCGCTTTCCCCAACACTACACGTAAGTACCATTTGGGGTGCGAAAGAAACAGGGATACTGCGGAGAGCGCAGAACTGGGACAGGTGGCCCAAACAACGCTGTTTACTAGGTGCGATAATCGCGCGATGCTGTCTCTGATGTTGTAACAGAAACGCAGTTTCCGTCTCTGAACCATGCGTGAGCTATGTTGTAGATATATCCGCTTGCAAGAATATTATTCTAGCAATGACAATCTAGCCATATAATATGAGGGTCTACCGCTTCTGCCCTTGCATATATTGTTGATTAGGCTATGGGATGTTGCGTTCATGGATAGATGCATCATAGGCTACTAATGGGGCACAGGTGCTCGCCGTAATAGCATGGGCATTAAATTATTAATCATGGCTTGGGATACGATTTCCGCTCAATACAGGTCACCTATTTTTTTGTCTTCTGTGTTCATAACGGATAGGCAAACATGCTACAATGTTTTAAAAAATTATTCTGCCGGGGCATGGGTGATAGCTGCTTCGATCTATACCAAGTCACAATGCTAATCCTTTAAAACTCACAATCAAAGTAGCCTAATTATCAAGCAATCCTGCTGACCTTATTGCAATTTTTAAATTACCGGTAGGCCTATTCAGTCAATTTAAAGCAGCAAAATTCCATGCCCCTCTGGCATAACTCGGGAAGAAAAGTGCCCGGGAGGATGTCCAAATCTAGCCCTCCTGTTGTGCTGTGCCATTCACCCGCCTGTCACCAGGTTGGTGTGAAGGAGAACGAATTCTTCAATTGAATTTCTCTCCTCGACCCAAATAGATTGGAAATATATGACAAAAATAAGCTAAGGCACATGCCTATTCTTTAGAATGGTTTTGGATTCATCTTTCCATTGTAGTGTGTTTGATATAAGCTATTCACCTTCGTGTCCGTCAAGTTTCAGCTAGTTTTTCTTCATAATATTTAATCAAATTGTATAAACAAAACGAAACATGTATTAATTGACAGTGTTTTATGATACTGTCTGAACGAGAATAGACTGCACAATATGTATAAGTAAATAGGTCCCCAGGCGTTTTAATAAGCATTATTAGGCCCGTTATTCACAACTTTTGAAACATAATAAAATGCTATATTAAATGGACGTTTATTGCAGTAGCCTATATTGTTTTTTTTATTTTGTGATTCAATCAATGTGTAGCCTAGTTTTTTCTGCATTTCTTGTGTCAGTGAAGGTGGTCTGACTCTGGAGTCTTACTGTTGCTTTCCTTGTTTCTTCAGGGATGTAAAAAAAAGCAACAGTATTGTATAGCCGAGCTAATGCTTTGAGTCCGCATCCCCCCGCTCTCTCTAAACTGAGAAGCTTTTGGCGTTGTTTCCGATTCTGTCCCATGGATTAGGATAAATGAATCTGCAAATCCAAATACAACGGTTATTCAGCTGTTTATGTAATTTTAGATTATATAAACATTCATAATATCGCTTTCAGAATGTCTTTATTTGATATAAAATATAGCATGTGTGCAGACTATGTGACTTGTGCTGTCTGATCATTGGGGTTGTGAGAGACAGTGGATTGTGCAGTCAGATGGAACAGAGTAAGCAGGCATTGTAAGGTCACAGATTTAGCCAGTGGTAACTCGTGGAATAGATACCGGCTGGAATGCGTTTTTTTTAATATATTTTTTTACAAATCAGCATTCAGGATTAGTCCAACACGTTCTGTAAATCGGGATCAATATGATGTATCCAATTTGAATAAAGATGGATTTGGGAACTTTCCTCCTCAGGTGCATCCGCTAGTTTTATAGACTACTCAATCATTCCAAATCTAATTCCAATGCATGGTTTGTAAAATAATACAATACTATGCAGTCTGTGCGGCTACACAATTACGCACATGATGACATTCTTCTGATAGCCTAATAAAAACATGTGTAATTCAAACTGATGCTGCACCCCTCTTAGTGGGGCATTAGTAGCCTGTGTCATACATAGACTGTGTAAATTGGCAGTTGTTATCTATAGGCTATCAGGTCCTGCCTAGGAAGCTGTATTTGTAGCAGCTAGCTCAGTGTGTAGTGGGCCATTACAGGATTTATGATGGCAATTCTCACAGAGACACATGTGTGTCAAGATATTCTACATATAACTGTTTTAGGCTACTCTAGCCAAAATAAATGTAAACATTTAGCCTACTAATCATTATGATCTTGTATTTAGGCTATAGGCTAATAAGGAGTGTGAAGCCTTATCATTTTGTTATTGACATGATAGCCTAATTTCTAAACTGTAGGTGTAGGTTACATTTATTTCTGGACTGAGTCAACTCTGATAGGGTTAGGCTACATAAGAATAGGCCCCTAGTTGTTTGGATAAGAAACTAAGTTATCATTAGAGACTATTAAGAATGTCAGTAACTCACATAAATGATGTAAACTGAACTAAAATAGTGCTTATGAAAAGAGTCCTCAAGGTGAAAATGGTGAACCAACACTCAATGAAGAGATAAAGGTACAACGTGACATTGGATAAAGGCAATCCAGAGGAATGGGTGACACCCTGGTGTTGTCGCCGGTGTGTGTATCACAGTGTGTGTGTGTGTGTGTGTGTGTGTGTGTGTGTGTGTGTGTGTGTGTGTGTGTGTGTGTGTGTGTGTGTGTGTGTGTGTGTGTGTGTGTGTTTGTGTGTGTGTGTGTGCCGAACAATATTGTCCAATTCTCTAAAATTACAGTACAGTCCATTTGTTGTAACAAATAACGTTAGTGTTGGAGAAAACTCCTTACAGTCATCGGAGGTGGACTGGATCTGACACAATCATCTCAGGGTAAATGATGTATACTTTATCTTACAATATTGTGCATAAAAGTATAGGTCATTTCACGAACATAAACATAGATATGAAAATAGTCCAACTTCAAATATGAAAGATTTGTTCAATGCTTCACTTCACTAGAAATGAATTGCGTTTAGAGATCCATCACCGAAATGTGGTGATGGCGTCTGACCGAAGAGCTATAGGGTTGATATTTAAACACGTTTCATTTTCATCCTGAGACTGTCTTGGATGATAGGCCCAATAAATGTCCCAAACTCGCTGAACAATATTTGATGGATTTGTAGGCCTACTTTTAGGTCTATTCATGCCCATATTATGTAGCCTAATGAATTATTCTAGGTTCATACAAAAAGTTGTATTTAATGTGCTTTTGGATTTAATATCCTACAGCCCAAATTAAGGGCATCATTGGCTTGGTTTGAACATAAGATACATCAGCCTATGAGCTTACCTTCTAAGGTCACTTGTTGAGAGTCCATAGGTCAATCAAGCAATCTTTACAGTTTAAAGGGATAGTTCACACCCATTTTGTTTTTCATACCTCAGAATGAAGGTCTGTGGTAGTTTTAAAGGTTGGTATATTTGAAATATATTGTAGTTGATATGATTGTAGATTAATAATATTTACAGACAGGTGTTGTTCATTCAATCGCAAATGGTCACACCCTTTTTCAATATCTATTCAAAACCCGAACCCTTCAAGAAACCTTTCCGGGTCTTTCTGGGTAAGTCTCAAAGATCTTTGCACAACTGGATTGTACAATATTTGCAAATTACAACTTTAAAAATTATTTAAACTCTGTCAAATTGGTTGTGGATCATTGCTAGACGGCCATTTTCAAGTCTTGCCATAGATTTTCAAGCCGATTTAAGTCAAAACTGTAACTAGGCCACTCAGGAACATTCAATGTTGTCTTGATAAGCAACTACAGTGTATATTTGGCCTTGTGTTATTAGGTTATTTTCCAGCTGAAAGGTGAATTTATCTTTCAGTGTCTGTTGGAAAGCAGACTGAACCAGTTATTCCTCTAGGATTTTGCCGGTGCTTAGCTCTATTCCGTTTATTTTTATAAAAACATAATGCAGCCACTACCATGTTTGAAAATATGAAGAGTGGTACTCAATGATGTGATGTGTTGGATTTGCCCCAAACATAACACTTTGTATTCAGGACATAAAGAACATTTCTTTGCCACATTTTTTGCAGTTTTATTGCAAACAGGATGCATTTTCACTCTGTCATTTAGGTTAGTATTGTGGAGTAACTACAATGTTGTTGATCCATCCTCTGTTTTTTCCTATCACAGTAATTAAACTCTGTAACTGTTTTAAAGTCACCATTGGCCTCATGTTCAAATCCCTGAGCGGTTTCTTTCTTCTCCAGGCAACAGAGTTAGGAAGGACACCTGTATCTTTGTAGTGACTGGGTGTATTGATACACCAGTGGCTCCTCAGAGGAGGAAGGGGAGGACCATTCTCCTCAGGGAGTTTCATAAAAATAAAAATAATGAAACATTAAAAAAGTTATTATTTTTAGATAAAACTATTTAAAATATTCACATCACCAAATAATTGATGAAAACAAACTGTTTTGCAATGAAGGTCTACAGTAGCCTCAACAGCACTCTGTAGGGTAGCATCATGGTGTAGCCGGAGGACAGTTAGTTTCCGTCCTCCTCTGGGTACACTGACTTCAATACAAGACCTAGGAGGCTCGTGGTTCTCACCCCCTTCCATAGACTTACACAGTAATTTTGACAACTTCCAGAGGACGTCCTCCAACCTATCAGAGCTCTTGAAGCATGAACTGACAAGTTGTCCACCCAATCAAAGGATCAGATAATTAATCTAGTACTGAAAGCATAAGCTACAGCTTGCTAGCACTGCAGTGCATAAAATGTGGTGAGTAGTTGACTCAAAGAGAGAGAAAGACAATAGTTGAACAGTTTTGAACAAATACATTTCTTAAAAAATGAACAAGACAGTGAGCGCTAGCCATAGTTTGTTGTATTTTTTTTCACTTTCACTTTCACTTACTTAGCTAGCGAATGCAGCTAGCTAGTATAGTCTACTCAAACACCAGGCTAAAACAGAGGTGGATGCTATTTTAGCTAGCTGGCTATGGCTACCCAACAGTGGAACTCTTCCAAGTCAAGGTCATCTTTTGGTTTTATTAATTTATTGTCACCGGGGCCCACTGATGTAACTGCTAAACTGCTTGCTGCTGACTGTACACTGTACTGCATGATTGTAGTGTGTTTACTAACGGGTTAGTTCTTGTAGCTATGTTGACTATGGCGTTAATATGCTGTCAACGATGTAGGCTGTGTGTAGCGGTTAGCGAGTATGAGATAAAGGTTTGGCTTGGAAAGGTTTGTTCACCTGGTCACAGAGCTGATATGTTGTGCACTGAAGTCCACAAGCGTAGGGAAAAGGTGAGATGAGGAGATCGCGTAGATGCGAGAAGGAATTATACCACAATCAAAGGGATCATGCTGTTTGTATGTGGCTGCTATGAAAGTGAACTGTGTTTGCGTGTGATCAGGGGTGTATTCATTCTGCCGATTCTGTTGATTTTTTTTTCTTAAAACAGAAGCAAACTGAACGAAATGGGGATAAACATACCTGAATTTGTCCAACAGAAATTCTCGTTTGCAACTGTTAGACTACTGATTACACCCGAGATCAGCTAGATGCAGGCAAGAGTGTGCAAGGTGGTATTGAATGTGTCAATGTCTGTCACCTTGATTACTCAAATTTCTCTCGACCTGTGCACCTACATTGTAAACTTTCATTCATAGGCTAGGTTGTTGTAGGAACCTCATGATGGGTATAGGGTAAATGTTAGTATCATGTAGTAGCCTAAACCTATCGATGTTACATTGAGATGTGTGAATGGAATATGAATGACAATCATCCAATATGCTGTAGCTAATAGATATAAGGCCATGCTCATTAAAAACAATATTGTCCTCCCTCATCTTAAACGGCACCGACCGCCACTGTGATTCACCATCCAAAATGTAATTAGTAATTAGTGACAAAATGTAAATTTGATCTATATTTAATTCAGGCTGTAACAAAACAAAATGTGGAAAAAGTCAGTGGGTCTTTCTGAAGGCACTGTAATTACTACTTTAGTAATGTAGAGGTCACGTTTTATTTGTTATTAAATGTGTGTAATAAGGAACAATTGTCCCCATTAGTTGTTTTTTTCCTGTAGATTTCATTGATGTTGATGAAATGCTAATGAATTTAACAGAATTGATTTGAGCGAGGGACAGAGAGCAGAAGGGCAGGGACCCTCTATAATAGGACAGGGGTGGCTGTCTTCCTCAACGAAGGCCTGTTTGTGAGTGTGTACTTGTTTTTTTGTGTGTGTGTGTGTGTGTGTGAGAGTGTGAGTGTGTGTGTGTGTTTGTGTGAGTGTGTTTTAGATTAGTATGTATACAATTTAGTTGTGTCTGTCTACAGTACGTGTGATTATGTATAGGCGACTGTACTGTACACTAGTCAAGTTGTGTAAGGAGTGTTTAGCTTGGGGACAGAGGCATTGTCACTACAGATGTAAAATCTTCATTTGACCTATATTATCACAGCAAAATAATCCTGCAGTAACAGGATTTGAACGTTTAGTCCATAATGTTATTTGATCAGAGGTTAGGCTATTAGCTGTCCAGAAGTAGGCTACATGAGAAGTGCAATACTGCTAATTTAACCGTGTGTTAGTGTGGGTTTTCAGTTCATTTATTTATACTGAACAAACATATAAACGCAAAATGCAACAATTTCAAAGATTTTACTGAGTTACAGTTCATATAATGAAATCAGTCAATTGAAATAAATTCCTTAGGCCCTAATCTATGGATTTCACATGACTGGGCAGGGGTGCAGCCTTCGGGGGGCCTGAGAGGGCATAGGCCCACCCACTGAGGAGCCAGGCCCAGCCAATCAGAATGAGTGTTTCTCCTCAAAATGGCTTTATTACAGACCGAAATACTTCTCAGCACCAAAACAGCAACAAAAGAGTGTTCTAATTAAGATCCTACATCTGTAGCTGTCAGCATCAGTTCATTCTGCTCCAGTGTGGTTGTTTTCACTTCATTGCTACCGGTGAGCTTTTCATAGTCAGCGAGCTTTCTTCAGCAATCCTGCCTTGCGCAATCCTGATAGAGGCTTCTCTCTTTCCTTGTCTTGTACTCTATGTCATATCCCCATTATAAACGCAGTCAATACACAAGTCTGTATCTTAGTAACATTTGAACATGTGCTTGCTCTACACTCACAGAGGCCTATGTATTATCTTATTCCTGTCAGTGGGCCTTGTTAAAGATATGATGTACTGTTAACTATCCTCAGTGCTTCCAGGTCTCACTGTCACTTCTTGGCAGACTGGTATTGCTTAAAGGGACATTTCACCACTGCTGTGTTTCACTATATACACTACTGTTCAAAGGTTTGGGGTCACTTAGAAATGTCAGAGCCTGGACTCGGACCAGCACTACATTGTGGTGCCTTAGACCACCGCGCCATTCGGGAGGCCATTGAGTAGATATGTACATTAAAGTTCAAAAGTTTGGTGTCACTTAGAAATGGCCTTGTTTTTGAAAGAGAACCACATTTTTTGTCCATTAAAATAACATCATATTGATCAGAAATACAGTGTAGACATTGTTAATACTGTAAATGACTGTTGTAGCTGGAAACGGCAGATTTTTTTGGAACATCTACATAGGCGTATAGAGGACCATAATAAGCAACCATCACTCCCGTGTTCCAATGGCACGGTGTGTTAGCTAATCCAAGTTTATTATTTTAAAAGGCTAATTGATCATTAGAAAACCCTTTTGCAATTATGTGCACAGCTGAAAACTGTTGTTCTGATTTAAGAAGCAATAAAACTGGCCTTCTTTAGACTAGTTGAGTATCTGGAGCATCAGCATTTGTGGGTTCGATTACAGGCTCAAAATGTCCAGAAACAAAGAACTTTCTTCTGAAACTCGTCAGTCTATTCTTGTTCTGATAAATGAAGGCTATTCCATGCGAGAAATTACCAATAAACTGAAGATCTCGTACAACGCTGTGTGCTGCTCCCTTCACAGAACAGTGCAAACTGTCTCTAACCAGAATAGAAAGAGGAGTGGGAGGCCCTGTTGAACAACTGAGCAAGAGGAGAAGTACATTAGAGTGTCTAGTTTGAGAAACAGACACCTCACAAGTCCTCAACTGGCAGCTTCATTAAATAGTACCCGCAAAACACCAGTCTCAACGTCAACAGTGAGGACGCCTATATGGTGATGCGATTTGCATCTTTGCAAGCTAACGTTAGCTTCATTAGGTTCCTCTACCTAGCTAGCTAACTAACTACCACAGATGCTAACATTTTAGAGTTTGATCCCATCAACATCTGCAGCGGCATCAACATCAAGCTCGGCACCAGGAACTAGTGTACGTCACCTTCTAACGTTTTACTACAATCTACAAAATATTTCCATGACTCAATGATGAGCAAATACATATACTGGAGGTAGGCATGAACGTGGTCCATGTCTTGTTATCATAGTTGGTGTGTTTACAAGTAAGCTAGCTACAACTTCTACTGTAGTTTTTCTGATTTATGGAGGCTTAGTTGATTCTTCATGCAAGGCTTGAAGTCTAAACTGGAGAAAAGGAGGTATTAGTACAGAGGGGATGCTGTGGGAGATGGACTGGTGTCTTTTGGGGGTGGTATTGTGTGTGAAGGTCAGTATGCATGATCTATTGACATGAAGGGGGTGGCTGGATATTGCTCCTTGAGTGTGTATTGATGGGGACAAAACAATAAAATGTTGGCTAATCACTGACTACTGTGTGCCCTACATACTAAACTGTTGGTAGTGCTTGTCTACTCAACAGCACAACTGTAGGTGCTCATACACAACTATACACAACTAGACTGTCTACAAGTCAAGTCCCCCTTAAACTTTTCTCATCTTTGCTAACAGCTCATCTCAATGCCCTATTTTTGACTCAGAGTTTAACAACAGATAAACATGGTTTATTGTATGGTTACGCGTCCCCATGATCAGTCTTCATGTTTTACACATCCTCATGGTCAGTCTTTATGTTTTACACATCCTCATGATCAGTCTTCATGTTTTACACATCCTCATGGTCAGTCTTCATGTTTTACACATCCTCATGATCAGTCTTCATGTTTTACACATCCTCATGATCAGTCTTCATGTTTTACACATCCTCATGGTCAGTCTTTATGTTTTACACATCCTCATGATCAGTCTTCATGTTTTACACATCCTCGTGGTCAGTCTTTATGTTTTACACATCCTCATGATCAGTCTTCATGTTTTACACATCCTCATGATCAGTCTTCATGTTTTACACATCCTCATGATCAGTCTTTATGTTTTACACATCCTCATGATCAGTCTTCATGTTTTACACATCCTCATGGTCAGTCTTTATGTTTTACACATCCTCATGGTCAGTCTTTATGTTTTACACATCCTCATGATCAGTCTTCATGTTTTACACATCCTCATGGTCAGTCCTTATGTTTTACACATCCTCATGGTCAGTCTTCATGTTTTACACATCCTCATGGTCAGTCTTTATGTTTTACACATCCTCATGGTCTCTCTTCATGTTTTACACATCCTCATGGTCAGTCTATGTTTTACACATCCTCATGGTCAGTCTTTATGTTTTACACATCCTCATGATCAGTCTTCATGTTTTACACATCCTCGTGGTCAGTCTTTATGTTTTACACATCCTCATGATCAGTCTTCATGTTTTACACATCCTCATGATCAGTCTTCATGTTTTACACATCCTCATGATCAGTCTTTATGTTTTACACATCCTCATGATCAGTCTTCATGTTTTACACATCCTCATGGTCAGTCTTCATGTTTTACACATCCTCATGGTCAGTCTTTATGTTTTACACATCCTCATGATCAGTCTTCATGTTTTACACATCCTCATGGTCAGTCCTTATGTTTTACACATCCTCATGGTCAGTCTTCATGTTTTACACATCCTCATGGTCAGTCTTTATGTTTTACACATCCTCATGGTCTCTCTTCATGTTTTACACATCCTCATGGTCAGTCTATGTTTTACACATCCTCATGGTCAGTCTTCATGTTTTACACATCCTCATGGTCAGTCTTTATGTTTTACACATCCTCATGATCAGTCTTCATGTTTTACACATCCTCATGGTCAGTCTTCATGTTTTACACATCCTCATGATCAGTCTTCATGTTTTACACATCCCCATGATCAGTCTTCATGTTTTACACATCCTCACGGCCAGTCTTCATGTTTTACACATCCTCATGATCAGTCTTCATGTTTTACACATCCTCATGATCAGTCTTTATGTTTTACACATCCTCATAGTCAGTCTTTATGTTTTACACATCCTCATGATCAGTCTTCATGTTTTACACATCCGCATAGTCAGTCTTCATGTTTTACACATCCTCATGGTCAGTCTTTATGTTTTACACATCCTCATGGTCAGTCTTTATGTTTTACACATCCTCATGATCAGTCTTCATGTTTTACACATCCTCATGGTCAGTCTTCATGTTTTACACATCCTCATGATCAGTCTTCAGGTTTTACACATCCTCATTATCAGTCTTCATGTTTTATACATCCTCATGATCAGTCTTTATGTTTTACACATCCTCATGATCAGTCTTTATGTTTTACACATCCTCATGATCAGTCTTCATGTTTTACACATCCTCATGGTCAGTCTTCATGTTTTACACATCCTCATGATCAGTCTTCATGTTTTACACATCCTCATGGTCAGTCTTCATGTTTTACACATCCTCATGATCAGTCTTCATGTTTTACACATCCTCATGATCAGTCTTTATGTTTTACACATCCTCATGATCAGTCTTCATGTTTTACACATCCTCATGGTCAGTCTTCATGTTTTACACATCCTCATGATCAGTCTTCATGTTTTACACATCCTCATGGTCAGTCTTCATGTTTTACACATCCTCATGGTCAGTCTTCATGTTTTACACATCCTCATGGTCAGTCTTCATGTTTTACACATCCTCATGGTCAGTCTTCATGTTGTACACATCCTCATGGTCCGTCTTCATGTCTTTCCAGGAGACTTGCAGTACATACAAATCTTCTGCAAGATGTCGAAGCAGTGGGTGGTGAAGAATATTGCCACAGTGCCAAATCCTGCTAAACCTGCTGCCATTACCCAACACAAGACGATGTTCACGAGCTGAAGAACATTCTGGAACATTCAACGCACACAACATTCATATTCAGTTAGACTGATGTTGTAGTATAAGAATGTGCACAACTGCGTTGTGGTATATATAGGCTTAGGGTTTCCACATGGCCATATTTACATGTTACAGCGCTTGTTTCGGAAAACAGAAGACCGTGTGGACTACCTGTGCTAATTAGCTATCTGTGTCTCCGAACACCTGTGTGTAAACGGACGACAGATGTCACAAACGTGTTGTCACTGAAAAAGACTGTTGCTTGCAACTGTGTTAAAACCGGTTAAAACAGTCTACAGTAGTGTGTATTTTGCATTTGTGAAATTATTTTGATGTGATATGAAGGTAGAGGGATTTATCTTTCTAGAACCGTATCGCAGTTGAGAAGCGATTCACATTTACATGGAGTATTTGACTGTTTTGTCTACCAGAGCCAATTCACCCTTTAAACGGAAATGTAAGGTCCCTGGACTAAGGAGTAACGATAGGCTCCTTTAGTCCAATATTGGGCCAAGATATTTCTAGCTGTTATACATATTTATATAACGGTGTTTTCCATAAAAAAAATTACAAGTGTACTGACAAGTGACTAAATGATTCCAGCTGCATCAAAAACCAATAAAGATAGACTTCAACTTCTGGATCAATTCATTGGGATAATTATGAAATGTATTTGGATAACCTAGCTTCAATCTTACTGCTAAAACAAATGATGCAGGGAGTTGGTTTATCCTTTAAACTTACATTTGTTGGCAGGGTAAACATGTTTCAATAAAACAGATTAGTCTGTCAATATAGCAAATAAGTAGACATGACTTGTATTCTAGACCAAGTTTATTTGCTCAGGAGACCGAGGAGAGTTTACACAGCAATACACAGGAACAGTTATGGCAATGTATGACATATATACAGTAGAAAGAAAAATATACTACTTACGCTTATAATAAATACTACAGTTCTACAAAGGGAATACTTACATAATATGGTATGTTTGGTGGGTGCAGTGAGGTGTTCGGTGTCACTTTGATACAAGGGGAGATTGTTGTTATGGGACCTTTCACATCTCTTGAGTCATCAACTTATTTGTTCATGGCCATTTGTTGTGTACTGTCTGTATTCCTACAGTAGCAGCATGGTGTAGAATATGAGACATCCCACAAACACATAGTAACTAGCTAGTTACAACACACAGTTATAGTTACTCCAAGACTAATATGAGTCTTAAAGACAAAGTAATTCCGTTACTCTCCGCCAACATCATTAAAACATGTATCCAGTTCTGATCCTAATGAGAGGCACTGAGGTTAGCTACTGTAGACTAGTTAGCTAACTAGCTATAACATTACTACGGTATATTTTAGGTATAGCAAACACAGCTAGCTAAATTTGGCTAGCCTGGCTTGTAGAGGTACTAGCAAGCCTCGTTATGGCCGACTCGATCAAATTGTACTTTACTGAAAAACACTTCCTTGTGATAAAAGTTATATTGACAGTTAGCTACCGACCGCAAAACAACTTACTTTTTTGTCATTTGCCCTCCTGAGTCCTGTTCCAGCTGGTCTAGGCTGCCGCCGCTGCTTGCTGGTCTCGCAACTCCTCTTCAGTTTATTCCGGCACAAATAAATAGGCCTGTGTGTTCCTATGTAAAAGAACATCAAAACTGTTTCATCGTCCAGCTCTTGTTGGAAAGAGGACTCATCAGAAGCAGCCATTGTAGCTAATTATTTAGCCATCTCGGATCGACAGTGCACTGTGACATAGCTCCAATGAAACTGTAAACGGGTACCGCCCCCGTTTTGAAAAGCCTGCCTTCGAGTTTGGGAGCAAGGAAGTAGGGCTCCCGTCAGGCTGTAGTCTTTACAAAGGGACAATGAGGAAAATGAGTCAACCTAGATATGCTGCAACATCGTTGGGAGAAGTCCAATGGCTCTATTGAAGAAGGACAACCATATCTACTCCCTGATAGAGTGATCGTGCAATTGGCGAAACACAAAGGCCACAATAATTGCTACAAGACATGACTCCATTTTTTTTAGATCAGGCAGTAGGCTCAAACAACCAATGATGTCATTGGTTGAACTCTCCCAGCGCGAAAATAAAAAAGACAGGTATAGTGCATAATTATGTCTGAAACACCCTCTCATCAATCAGAATGATGTAGGGAGACTGGAAAAACACCCCAAACTGTCTAGCGGTGAAGTTTACCTTTAATAGATCTGTCTTTTCTTGTCTTTCATAAGAATCTTTTAACGCTGACATTTATTTTTGTCATATTATTAAGAGACAAATTACATCTACATTTGAGTCATTTAGCAGGCGCTCTTATCCAGAGAGCAAATGACAGTGTGTCTGAACTGAAAGGCTGCGTGGCTCAGAGCCGGCTGCTGCTGTCTCGTCAAAACACAAGCACAAACTAGATGGTAACTTTACATGAAGTAAAGACGTGGGGCTTGCTTTAGATCTTTAAAAGTTTTTTTGTGGTAGTGTAAGAAGTTGACATAGTTTTACTTTACTAAATAAAGCAAAGCAGTTACATATAGTCAAAGTTACATTTACTAAAATAATTGGTTTGATTACTTTGATAGACTACTATATCAACCTTATTACTTTGGTTTGCGGCACAATCAGATCACGAAATGTCTAAACTACAGTTGTTACGTGTGAAAAGTGAAAGAATAAAGACAGGACAAAGTGATCTTCTGTCAGAAGATGGGAATAAAAGGCAGGATCATGTGGACAACACTTTTAGGAAAGCAAAGCAACGCAGAATAATAGATGCACAATTTTATTTTGTAAAACCTTCAGTGTAAATTAAGTTGGATTTTAGTTGAATGTTGATGTAATGATTAGACTATTTTAGGCTATTATTTAGAGAGAGAAATATGATGGTGCATCTAGTGATGAAAGCTCTTTAGAAGTATTTGTTTGGTATTTGAAGAACTATGTAGAATAGGTTCGTATGTAGACCTACTGATAGCTAGCTGTAGTTCTATCTAATTAAACAAACTCTTTAGGCTAACAGTGATCGCTGAAAAGTACATTTCCTGAAGAAAATGTGATGTGCTAGCTAGCTTGTTTTAAAGTATGTATGGTTTTGAAATAAGTTATAGTAGTGGTAGTGTCTACAGTATTAATTCATGGTGAATAGTTATAGTTGAACATGTAGGTCGATGAAAATATTGATTGATTGATTGGTTCATAGGATAGGATAACCTGAACATGTGAACGTTGGTTTGTTGTCTCTAGCTTAAACAGTTCAAGAGTTGCAATTATTGTTGATGGATATTATACTGTATGCTAATGTATGCACATTTAAGTATTTATTTTACAGTGTGTCTTCAGAAAGTATTCACAATTTAATTTAAAATATGTAGAATCTATGAGAATAGAAAGGTTCAGAACGTTTGTGAAACATCACAGCACAGTTGAAAAATGTATGGAAAATATAAATAAAAACTGGATGGTGTTCAGAGATAGATGGGAGGGGTTGAGTGGAGCTGAAGGATGGGACTAAAAACCATCAAAAGATAACTATTGTAAAATATACTGTGCCCACGAACTGTATATAGTATGTATAGTATGTACATACTATACATATAGTACATATAGTATGTATGTATAAGCTGGAAGTAGAAGCCTACGTTTTGTTGTCCATTAGTTTACTCCAATTAGGGGAGGGTTAGAAAAATATGTAAAAAATGGTTAGGGGAAAATAAAAAATGTAAAATATAAAAATATATTTTATGTATATATTTTAAAAAACAAATGTATATGGTGGATTGGAAATGAGGCAATTAAATTGATGGAAATCACAATCTATCTGTGATATTAAAGCTGATCTACCCCTTCATTAAAAATAATAATAATAAAGTATTCACACTTGTCTTTTTCCACATTTTGTTGTTTCACAGCCTGAATTTATAATAGATTAAATTGAGATTTTGTGTAGCTGGTCTACACACAATACCTCATAATGGAAAAGTGGAATTATGTTTACTACTAATTCATTTAAAACGAAAAGCTGAAATGTCTTGAGCCAATAACTATTCAACCCCTTTGTTATGGCAAGTATAAATAAGTTCATGAGTAAAAATGTGCTTCACGTGTCACGTAATAAGTTGCATGGGCTCATCTCTGTGTGCAATGATAGTGTTTAACATGATTTTTGAATGACTACCTCATCTCAGTACCCCACACATACAATTATCTGTAAGGTCCCTCAATCGAGCAGTGAATTTCAAACACAGATTCAACCACAAAGACCAGGGAGGTTATCCAATGCCTTGCAAAGAAGGGCACCTATTGGTAGAGCGTGGTGAAGTTATTAATTACACTTGGATGGTGTATCAATACATCCAGTCACTACAAAGATACACTCATCCTTTATAACTTAGTTGCCGGAGCGGAAGGTAACCGCTCAGGGTTTGCACCATGAGGCTAATGGTGGCTTTAAAACTGTTACAGAGTTTAATGGCTGTGATAGGAGAAAACTGACGATGCCTCAACAACGTGGTAGTTACTCCACTAAACTAACCTAAATGAAAAGAAGGAAGTCTGTACAGAATAAAAATAATCCAAAACATGCATCCTGTTTGCAATAAGGCACTAAAGTAAAACTGCAAAAAATGTGGCAAAGACATTAACTTTATTTCCTGAATAGAAAGCATTGTGTTTGGGGCAAATCCAATACAACATATCACTGAGTACCACTTTTCATATTTTCAAGTATGGTGGTGGCTGCATTATGTTATGGGAATAAACGTAGTAGAGCTAAGCACAGGCAAAATCCTAGGGGAAAATCTGGTTCAGTGTGCTTTCTAACAGACACTGGGAGACAAATACCTTTTAACTGGACAATAACCTAAAACACATGGCCAAATATACACTCGAGTTGCTTACCAAGATGACATTAAATGTTCCTGAGTGGCCTAGTTACTGTTTTTGCTTAAATCGTCTTGAAAATCTATGGCAAGACTTGAAAATGGCTGTTTAACAATGATCAACAACCAACTTGACAGAGCATGAATAATTTAAAAAAGTATAATGTCCAAATATTGTACAATCTAGGTGTGCAAAGCTCTTAGAGCTGTAATTGCTGCCAAAGGTGATTCTAACATGTATTGTCTCAGGGGGTTTAATACTTATATAATCAAGGCAATGGGTGAAGAATCTCAAATATAATATATATTTGGATTTGTTTAACACTTTTTTGGTTACTACATGATTCCATATGTGTGATTTCATAGTTGTGATGTCTTCACTATTATTATTATACAATGTAGAAAATAGTCAAAATAAAGAAAAAGCCTTGAATGAGTAGGTGTGTCCAAACTTTTGACTGGTACTGTACAGTCGTGGCTAAAAGTTTTGAGAATGACACAAATATTAATTTTCACAAAGTCTGCTGCCTCAGTTTGTATGATGGCAATTTGCATATACTCCAGAATGTTATGAAGAGTGATCAGATGAATTGCAAAGTCCCTCTTTGCTATGCAAATGAACTGAATCCCAAAAAACATTTCCACTGCATTTCAGCCCTGCCACAAAAGGACCAGCTGACATCATGTCAGTGATTCTCTCGTTAACACAGGTGTGAGTGTTGACGAGGACAAGGCTGGAGATCATTCTGTCATGCTGATTGAGTTTGAATAACAGACTGGAAGCTTCAAAAGGCAGGGTGGTGCTTGGAATCATTGTTCTTCCTCTGTCAAACATGGTTACCTGCAAGGAAACATGTGCCGTCATCATTGCTTTGCACAGAAAGGGCTTCACCGGCAAGGATATTGCTGCCAGTAAGATTGCACCTAAATCAACCATTTATCGGATCATCAAGAACTTCAAGGAGAGCGGTTCAATTGTTGTGAAGAAGGCTTCAGGGCGCCCAAAGAAAGTCCAGCAAGCGCCAGGACCGTCTCCTAAAGTTGATTCAGCTGCGGGATCGGGGCACCACCAGTACAGAGCTTGTTCAGGAAAGGCAGCAGGCAGGTGTGAGTGCATCTGCACGCACAGTGAGGCGAAGACTTTTGGAGGATGGCCTGGTGTCAAGAAGCCAAAGAAGCCACTTCTCTCCAGGAAAAACATCAGGGACAGACTGATATTCTGCAAAAGGTACAGGGATTGGACTGCTGAGGACTGGGGTAAAGTCATTTTCTCTGATGAATCCCCTTTCCGATTGTTTGGGGCATGCCATTCATGTGTGGGGTTGCTTCTCAGCCAAGGGAGTGGGCTCACTCTCAATTCTGCCTTAGAACACAGCCATGAATAAAGAATGGTACCAACACATCCTCCGAGAGCAACTTCTCCCAACCATCCAGGAACAGTTTGGTGACGAACAATGCCTTTTCCAGCCATAAGGCAAAAGTGATAACTAAGTGGCTCGGGGAACAAAACATTGATATTTTGGGTCCATGGCCAGGAAACTCCCCAGACCTTAATCCCATTGAGAAGTTGTGGTCAATCCTCAAGAGGCGGGTGGACAAACAAAACCCCACAAATTCTGACAAACTCCAAGCATTGATTATGCAAGAATGAGCTGCCATCAGTTAGGATGTGGCCCTGAAGTTAATTGACGCATGCCAGGGCGGATTGCAGAGGTCTTGAAAAAGAAGAGTCAACATTGCAAATATTGACTATTTGCATCAACTTCATGTAATTGTCACTAAAAGCCTTTGACACTTATAAAATGCTTGTAATTATACTTCAGTATTCCATAGTAACATCTGACAAAAATATCTAAAGACACTGAAGCAGCAAACTTTGTGGAAATTAATATTTGTGTCATTCTCAAAACTTTTGGCCACGACTGTATATACCTTTTTTAATGTTCAAATTTTTCTTCCACTTTGACATTACAGACTATTTTGTGTGGATCGTTGATAAAAAAAGGCAATTAAATCCATTTTAATCTCACCTTGTAACACAACAAAATGTGGAATAAGTGGAGTGTGAATACTTTGTGAAGTCACTTTATAGTACAGACAAGAGCTAGACCAGAGCTAGTGTGAACCAGATTTAGCTAATTATGCACAGGACCAGATCAAACCAGCGCTACTGCAGACCAGAGCAGTAGTTTGGTCAGTAGTTGTGGTCAGTGTCTACACTACAGTTTTTGCATGTGAAAACTGAAAGAAGTGCAATGAGAAGAGATCGGGTGAAATATGAAGCGAATGAACTGAGACAGCTTCGCTCTATTCAATCAGAGCAGCAAGATCAATTGTACAGCCCTCCCTTCTCTTTACAGACAGGCTAACTAGCCAGTTGAGTTATTTAGAGCGCAGGGCACGATCCTGAGAAGGAGGATGATGCGCTGTTGCCTTGGATGCCTCCCTGTAGCTACTTTCTTGGTGTTCCTAATTTTTCACCATCATTACACTATTGTTCTAAATTCAATTACCTTCTTCACCCTCATCATACTTTTTGCCTGTGCTGCCACATGCGCTTCTCTGTGTGTGTGAGTATCCATTGCAACGGCTCCATTTGGGCTGCTCAATGATGAGACATGAGAGAGCTGCTTTAGCTAGCTACTTTTCGTCACTCTAAACTCTGACAAACAGCTGTAACTTCTGATTGGTATGAGATAATTATGTTTTGGCTCTAGCAGAGAAGTAGACCAAGATGTCTGAAGTGCTGTGTTAATTCGGTTACTAAAACAGCTGTATCGTTAGATTGGTTGCAGATATTTTTGTTCCAATTTCAGATTTGAATAGCAGGGAAATAGACCAGATGTCATACCCTCTAACATTTTGTTGAAGTCGTTGCATTTACTGTGAATGGAATGTTGGAAGTGATAATGTCACAATGGGACCTTTAGAATGTAGAGGGAATTCCATGCAAGTGGATGAAGATGGACAAAACGGACCAAAAGCTTAATATTTTAAAAAGTATAAAAGATATCAAAAAGTTGTATACAAGCACACTCTTACAGACCGGTCTACACATTTGAAAGTTTGAATGACGTTTATAGCTTAAATAGTGTAAGATGAATAGCCTTCCAAATAATAATAATAATAATAATAAGTATGATGAAGATTTAAAGGGGAGAGTTTTGCTTCGCAAGCCCCAATACAAATATGAGCTAAGAAAGGGCTTCATGTTTGTAGAGTTACTATTTCCTTAACATTTGTACATGGAAGCACAGCCGCGAGCTGCCCAGTGACACGAGCCTACCAGACGAGCTAGATTACTTCTATGCTCGCTTCAAGGCAATTAACACTGAAACATGCATGAGAGCATCGGCTGTTCCGGACGATTGTGTGATCACGCCGTAGTCAATGTGAATAAGACCTATAAAGAGGTCAACATTCACAAGGCCGCAGGGCCAGACGGATTACCAGGACGTGTACTCCGAGCATGCGCTGACCAACCGGTCAACAAGTGTCTTCACTGACATTTTCAACTTTTCCCTGACTGATTCTGTAATACCAACATGTTTCAAGCAGACCACCATAGTCCCTGTGCCCAAGAACACTAAGGCAAACTGCCTAAATGACTACCGACCCGTAGCACTCACGTCTGTAGCCATGAATTGCTTTGAAAGGCTGGTCATGGCTCACATCAACACCATTATCCCAGAAACCCTAGACCCACTCCAATTTCCATACCGCCCCAACAGATTCACAGATGATGCAATCTCTATTGCACTCAACACTGCCCTTTCCCATCTGGACAAAAGGAACACCTATGTGAGAATGCTATTCATTGACTACAGCTCAGCATTCAACACCATAGTGCTCTCTAAGCTCATCAATAAGCTAAGGACCCTGGGACTAAACACCTCCCTCTGCAACGGGATCCTGGACTTCCTGATAGGCTGCCCCCAGGTGGTAAGGGTAGGTAACAACACATTCGCCATGCTGATCCTCAACACGGGGGCCCCTCAGGGGTGCGTGCTTATTCCCCTGCTGTACTCCCTGTGCACTCATGACTGCATGGCCAGGCACGACTCCAACACCAGCGTCAAGTTGCCGATGACACAACAGTGGTAGGCCTGATCACCGACAACGATGAGACAGCCTATAGGGAGGAGGTCAGAGACCTGGCTGTGTGGTGCCAGGACAACAACCTCTCCCTCAACGTGATCAACACAAAGGAGATGATTGTGGACTGAAGGAAAAGGAGGACAGAGCACACCCTCATTCTCATCGACAGGGCTGTAGTGGAGCAGATTGAGAGCTTCAAGTTCCTTGGTGTCCACATTACCAACAAACTATCATGGTCCAAACACTAAGACAGTCGTGAAGAGGGCACGACAAAGCCTATTCCCCCTTAGGAGACATGGGTCCTCAGATCCTCAAAAGGTTATACAGCTGCACCATCGAGAGCATCCTGACTGGTTACATCACTGCCTGGTATGGCAACTGCTCGGCCTCCGACCACAAGGCACTAGTGCGTACGGCCCAGTACATCACTGGGGCCAAGCTTCCTGCCATCCAGGACCTCTATACCAGGGGATGTCAGAGGAAGGCCCTAAACATTGTCAAGGACTCCAGCCACCCTAGTCAAGGGCTACCTAGACCCCTCTTTTACGCTGCTGCTACTCTCTGTTTATTATCTATGCATAGTCACTTTAACTCTACCTACATGTACATATTACCTCAATTACCTCGACTAACCGTTGTGCCCCAGCATATTGACTCTGTACCAGTATCATCTGTATATAACCTTGCTATTGCTACTTTACTGCTGCTGTTTATTTATTTGTTACTTTTATTATCAATTTTTTACTTAACACAGATTTTTCTTAACTTCTTAAAGCATTGTTGGTTAAGGGCTCTTCTACTTGGTCACAATCCCGGATCCGGGAGCACCCCCATCAGTAAAAAAGCTGACTAGCATAGCCTAGCATAGCGTCACAAGTAAATACTAGCATCTAAATATCATTAAATCACAAGTCCAAGACACCAGATGAAAGATACACATCTTGTGAATCCAGCCGTCATTTCTGATTTTTAAAATGTTTTACAGGGAAGACACAATATGTATTTCTATTAGCTAACCACGATAGCAAAAGACACAACTTTTTTTTCCCACCATTTTTTTCCTGCATAGGTAGCTATCACAATTTCGACCAAATAAAGATATAAATAGTCACTAACCAAGAAACAACTTCATCAGATGACAGTCTGATAACATATTTATTGTATAGCATATGTTTTGTTAGAAAAATGTGCATATTTCAGGTATAAATCATAGTTTTACATTGCAGCCACCATCACAACTCTCACCAAAGCAACTAGAATAACTACAGAGACCAACGTGAATTACCTAAATACTCATCATAAAACATTTATGAAAAATACACAGCGTACAGCAAATGAAAGACAAAGATCTTGTGAATCCAGCCAATATTTCAGATTTTTTAAGTGTTTTACAGCGAAAACACAATATAGCATTATATTAGCTTACTACAATAGCCAACCACACAACAGCATTGATTCAAGCCAACAATAGCGATAACGAATAAACCAGCAAAAGATATTAATTTTTTCACTAACCTTCTCAAACTTCTTCAGATGACAGTCCTATAACATCATATTACACAATACATATAGAGTTTGTTCGAAAATGTGCATATTTAGCGGCACAAATCGTGGTTATACAATGAGAATAGTAGCCAAGCTGCCAACAAAATGTCGGGAGAAATCTTGGGAGAGGCACCTAATCTAATCAGTAACTAATCATAAACTTGACTAAAAAATACAGGTTGGACAGCAAATGAAAGATACATTAGTTCTTAATGCAACCGCTGTGTTAGATTTTTTTTAATTAACGTTACTACGACATACAGCGTGCGTTAAAGCGAGACCGCACCGAAATTAATGGCGGAATAGTAGTTTTACATTTTTCAACAGAACAACGAATTAACATCATAAATACTTCTTACTTTTTGATGAGCTCCCATCAGAATCTTGGGCAAGTTGTCCTTTGTCCAGAGGAATCGTTGCTCGGTTGTAGATTGTCGCCTTCAACTTTGGAATTAGCAGTAAACATTAGCCATGTGGCGAAGACGTGTCCAACTCACTATAACGCAGCACTAAGAAATATCCGAAAATCGCAATATACTGATATAAACTGATATAACTCGGTTTAAAATAACAACATTATGATGTCTTTAACACCTATTTCGAATAAAATCAGAGCCGGATATATCTAAGGCCTATAACGGGAGCTTTCCAGAACGCAATCCTGAGGTCTGTCTTGCGTCATGGCGAATGTTGAAAAGACTGCACCCCACGTTCCAAGACCATTTATATGGCCTCAGATCTGCCTAGCAACTCCATTCCAATTCTCACTATTTGCTGACATCTAGGGGAAGGCGTATGCAGTGCATCTCGACCAATAGAAGACATGCAAATTAATAAACTGACCCCAGAACAGCCTGCCTGATTTCAGATTTCTCACTTCCTCACAGGAAGTTTGCTCCAACTTGAGTTCTGTTTTACTCACAGATATAATTCAAACGGTTTTAGAAACTAGAGAGTGTTTTCTATCCAATAGTAATAATAATATGCATATTGTACGAGCAAGAATTGAGTACGAGGCAGTTTAATTTGGGAACAACATTTTTACAAAGTGAAAACAGCACCCCCTATTGAGAAAAGGGCTTGCAAGTAAGCATTTCACTGTAAGGTCTACACCTGTTGTATTCGGCGCATGTGACAAATACAATTTGATTTGATTTGACTTACTTTTTATTATTACTCATTAATTATCTATTTTATGTATGTGAGTGTAATTATTTGTCTTTCAGATGGGGGTGGTTGATGCCTGGGTGGGTAGGGCCTCCACTCTAGGTTGCTAACTCTTGCTGATCGAACAGCAGCTTGTGAACATCTTGATCCAGTCATTTGTAGCCTTGGTGGGAGATCTACAGTGGGGTACTCCAGATGTTTGATCTCTTCATTCCAGACTTGGCTTCATCCACTGAGAGCGCCTCCTGCTTATTGTGCACTTCTGTCAGACCTGAATTTTTATTTTTTTATTACATGCCCTTTTAAGCTGTGCTACTGATCCAAGCCCAGCTTTCAGAACAAAGGCTCACACTCCATCCAACCAGAACCCTACTGGGATGATTGACGTCTAAAAGGGATGTTGATGAATGAAACTGACGCTAGGAGATAAAAAAAGAAGTGTGTCTATGGAGGGAAGGAGGGGAGTGGGTGATGGACAGAAAGACAGAAAGACACAGATGGACAGACAGACAGACAGACAGACACGTAACCCCCCACACAAACATAGATCACATGCAGTATGTACAGTACATCACATGAGGTTAAACAAGGGAAGGGAATGTACTTTTTTACAGCCTCATATTATTTATGAAAAGCATGAATATTAAAGTTACAGCTGTGTGTCTTTGTTCCTTCAGAATGATGCATTGGGCAGGCCGCATTGAGAAGGAGCTGGAGAAGACTATACAGTTGGTCACTGGAACCCAGCAGATAAGAGGGGTAAGTACTGGGAACTGTACTTCATTTGAGGTTTAAGATCATATCTGATCCCATGCATCTACTGCAGAGGTAGCCTGCAGAGTTCTGTCATACTATCCAGGTCTGTGCCCAAACAATTCGAGCTTTTACTTTTAAAAATGCACCTTTCCAGAAACAAGTCTCTCACAGTTGCCACTGGTTATAGACCCCCTTCAGCCCCCAGCTGTGTCCTGGACACCATATGTGAATTGATTTCCCACCATCTATCTTCAGAGTTCGTACTGTTAGGTGACCTAAACCTGGATATGCTTAACACCCCGGCCGTCCTACAATCTAAGCTAGACGCCCTCAATCTCACACAAATTATCAAGGAACCTACCAGGTACAACCCTAAATCCGTAACCATGGGCACCCTCTTAGATATCATCCTGACCAACTTGCCTTCTAAATACACCTCTGCTGTCTTCAACCAGGATCTCAGCGATCACTGCCTCATTGCCTGCGTCCGTAATGGGTCCGCGGTCAAACAACCACCCCTCATCACTGTCAAACGCTCCCTAAAACACTTCAGCGAGCAGGCCTTTCTAATCGACCTAGCTCGGGTATCCTGGAAGGATATTGACCTCATCCCGTCAGTAGAGGATGCCTGGTTATTCTTTAAAAGTTCTTTCCTCACCATCTTAAAAAGCATGCTCCATTCAAAATGTAGAACTAAGAACAGATATACCCCTTGGTTAACCCCAGACTTGACTGCCCTTGACCATCGAATAGCCCCCGCGATATGCAACTTTTCAGGAAAATCAGAAACCAATATACACATAGTCAGTTAGGAAATCTAAGGCTAGCTTTTTCAAACAGAAATTTGCATCTTGTAGCACAAATTCCAAAACATTTTGGGACACTGTAAAGTCCATGGAGAATAAGAGCACCTCTTCCCAGCTGCCCACTGCACTGAGTCTAGCCTCTCTGGGATAGGGGGCAGTATTTTCACGTCCGGATGAAAAGCGTGCCCAAAGTAAACTGCCTGCTACTCAGGCCCAGAAGCTAGGATATGCATATTATTAGTAGATTTGGATAGAAAACACTCCGAAGTTTCTAAGACTGTTTTAATAATGTCTGTGAGTATAACAGAACTGATTTGGCAGAAGAAACCCAGAGCACAATCCATCCAGGGAATAATTTTTTTGAGGTCAATCTGTTTTCCATTATTTTTCTATGGCAAGCCCGTTTTAATAGAAATATGATTGCAGTTCCTATGGCTTCCACTAGGTGTCAACAGTCTTTAGAAATTGGTTGATGTTTTTCCTTTGAGTAATGAAGAAGTAGCCCTTTCCTTTCTGGGAGTCGAGCCAAGTGGACTTTTTTGTTTGGGGCGCACGACCTGAAGCTCGCTCCACTTTGATTTTATCCGCTATTGAACACAGTTTATCCCGTCTTAAATTTGATCGATTATTTACATTTTAAAATATCTAAAGTTGGATTAGGAAAGTTGTTTGAAATGTTTGGACCAAGATTACAGGTAATTTATTAGATAATTTGTAGTCATGTTGGGCGAGTTGGAACCGGTGTTTTTCTGAATCAAACGCGCCAAATAAATGGACATTTTGGGGATATAACGACGGAATTAATTGAACAAAAGGACAATTTGTGATGTTTATGGGCCATATTGGAGTGCCAACAGAAGAAGATCTTCAAAGGTAAGGCATGAATTATATAGTTATTTCTGAGTTTTGTCGCGCCTGGCGGGTTGAAATATGATTGTCATGTGTTTGTTTGATGGGGTGCTGTCCTCAGATAATAGCATGGTTTGAGTTCGCTGTAAAGTCTTTTTGAAATTTGACATGGTGGCTAGATTAACAAGAAGTTAAGCTTTATTTTGGTGTATTGCACTTGTGATTGTATGAAAGTTAAATATTTCTAATAATTACATTTTAATTTGGCGCTCTGCCATTTCACCGGATGTTGTCAAATCGTTCCCGCTAACGGGATTTGATCCATAAGAAGTTTAACAAACACTGTCACCACCGATAAATCTACGATAATCGATAATTTCAATAAGCATCTTTCTACGGCTGGCCATGCTTTCCACCTGGCTACACCTACCCCCGCCAACAGTATTGCACCCCCTGCAGCAACTTGCCCAAGCGCCCCCGCTTCTCCTTCACCCAAATCCAGGCAGCTGATGTTCTGAAAAAGCTGCAAAATTTGGATCCCTACAAATCAGCTGGGCTAGACAATCTGGACCCTCTCTTTCTAAAATGATCTGCTGAAAATGTTGCAACCCCTATTACTAGCCTGTTCAACTTCTCTTTCGTATCGTCTGAGATTCCCAAAAATTGCAAAGCTGCCACGGTCATCCCTCTCTTCAAAGGGGGAGACACTCTAGACCCAAACTGTTACAGACCTATATTCATCCCGCCCTGCCTTTCTAAGGTCTTCGAAAGCCAAGTTAACAAACAGATTACCGACCATTCCGAATCCCACTGTACCTTCTCCGCTATGCAATCTGGTTTCAGAGCTGGTCATGGGTGCACCTCAGCCACGCTCAAGGTCCTAAACGATATCATAACCACCATCGATAAGAGACATTACTGTGCAGCCGTCTTCATCGACCTGGCCAAGGCTTTCGACTCTGTCAATCACAACATTGTTATCGGCAGACTCAACAGCCTTGGTTTCTCAAATGATTGCCTCGCCTGGTTCACCAACTACTTCTCTGATAGAGTTCAGTGTGTCAAACCGGACGGTTCTGGCTTGGAATATGTGGACAACTACAAATACCTAGGTGTCTGTTTAGACTGTAAACACTCCTTCCAGACTCACATTAAGCATCTCCAATCCAAAATTAAATCTAGAATTGGCTTCCTATTTCGCAACAAAGCAACCTTCACTCATGCTGCCAAACATACCCTAAACTGACCATCCTACCGATCCTCGACTTTGGCGATGTGATTTACAAAATAGCCTCCAACACTCTACTCAACAAATTGGATGCAGTCTATCACAGTGCCATCTGTTTTGTCACCAACCCCCATATACTACCCACCACTGTGACCTGTATGCTCTCGTTGGCTGGCCCTCGCTTCATACTCGCCGCCAAACCCACTGGCTCCAGGTCATCTACAAGTCTCTGCTAGGTAAAGCCCCGCCTTATCTCAGGTCACTGGTCACCATAGCAGCACCCACCCGTAGCACACTCTCCAGCAGGTATATCTCACTGGTCACCCTCAAAGCCAATTCTTCCTTTGGCCGCCTTTCCTTCCAGTTCTCTGCTGCCAATGACTGGAACGAATTGCAAAAAATCACTGAAGCTGGAGACTCATATCTCCCTCACTAGCTTTAAGCACCAGCTGTCAGAGCAGCTCACAGATCACTGCACCTGTACACAGCCCATCTGTAAATAGCCCATCCAACTACCTCATCCCCATACTGTATTTATTTATCTTGGTCCTTTGTACCCCAGTATCTCTACTTGCACATTCATCTTCTGCACATCTACCATTCCAGTGTTAAATTGCTATATTGTAATTACTTCGCCACCATGGGCTATTTATTGCCTTATCTCCCTTATCCTACCTCATTTGCACACATTGTATATAGACTTTTTCTACTGTATTATTGACTGTATGTTTGTTTATTCCATGTGTGTTGTTGTATGTGTCACACTGCTTTGCTTTATCTTGGCCAGGTCACAGTTGTAAATGAGAACTTGTTCTCAACTAGCCTGCCTGGTTAAATAAAGGTGAAATAAATGTAGATAATATACAAAAGTGAAATAAACAATGAAAATGAAGAGTAAACATTACACTCTCAGAAGTTCCAAAAGAATCAAGACATTTCAAATGTCATATTATATCTATATACAGTATTGTAACGATGTGCAAATGGTTAAAGTACAAAAGGAAAAAAAAAAAATATGGGTGATGGCTTTTACTTTGTTATGGAAGTTTTGGGAATCGCTTCCTTTTAGGTGGTTGTAGAATTTAGTAATCTATTTTCTGGTTTTGATAATTAGAGGGTATCGACCTAATTCTGCTCTGCATTATTTGGTGTTTTACGTTGTACACTGATAATATTTATGCAGAATTCTGCAAGCAGAGTCTCAATTTGGTGTTTGTCTCATTTTGTGAATTCTTGGTTGGTGGCTGGACCCCAGACCTCACATCCATAAAGGGCAAACGGTATTTTTTAGCCAGATCCTAATTGGTAAGTCAAATTTTATGTTCCTTTTGATGGCATAGAAGGCCCTTCTTGTCTTGCCTCTCAGATCGTTCACAGCTTTGTGAAAGTTACCTGTGGCGCTGATGTTTAGGCCAAGGTATGTATCGTTTTTTGTGTGCTCTAGGGCAACGGTGTCTAGATGGAATTTGTATTTGTGTTCCTGGCGACTGGACCTTTTTTGGAACACCATAATTTTGGTCTTACTGAGATTTACTGTCAGGGCCCAGGTCTGGCAGAATCTGTGCAGAAGATCTAGGTGCAGCTGTACACACTCCTTGGTTGGTGACAGAAGCACCAGATCATCAGCAAATAGTAGACATTTGACTTCAGGTTCTAGTAGGGTGAGACGTTTGCTGCAGACGTTTGTGGTGGTTAATTTCTGTATTGCCAAATGAGGAGAGAGACAAACTTCACACACCAGTCAGAGTTATACTTAAACTACATCTTTAATAATAAGAGCTTTGCAATAGCATTTGACTTTCAACAATTCACTATTTCTAATGAACCATTGAGTGTCAACAGAATGGCGACTGAGATCTTTTTTTAGCAAAGATCCACCCCCTAGTTGACATGACAAACCACAGATATTAGGAACTGTTCACAAAGAAAGACTTTTACTTGAGAGAGGAGTATCCCATAGCCAGATAGCATTCGCTATAAATTATCGTTCAGTTTGGTCCCTATTACGAGGTTCTAATCTCGTTCCTGGTACTTCATAGTACAAAAACACCAACTCATCCAATGGCATATATCAATTGTCAACTCTAGATACGCCAATCTCAAGTAAACCCCCTCTTGACCCCACTCCTGGACAAGCTCACTGAGGGGAGTGAGCCTCTAGGTCATACACTATCCCAGGATAAGTGTAAGATCAGAGAGGACATACAATGTTTCCAGACACTGCCATACACCTCCCCCCAATGGGAAAAGGAGGGAGTGACTGGCGCACAGACATTATGGAGACAAGTAATTGGTTCCCCATTAATCATGCCATCCCTTCACATGGTTTAAGAATAGGTAAAGACACATTCACATATGAAGACAATGTTCCATTCTGTCCTCTTCCCTTTCTGATATTCTGCATAGCACCAGGGACATGTGAAAGACAAGCCTGACCTCTCCCCTCTCTGGGCCCCAAGTGACTGAGCCCTAGAGAGGGAAAAGTGCAACTGCCAACACTATAGTCCAAAGGGATACATTCTAATGACAAGTATCTCACATAAGCATATTATGCAAATAAAACATCTTAATTATCTATGTTACCCAACTAATTCTGATTCATCCATCACACGTTCTAGTGCCCTCGCCAATTTGTTGATATATATGTTGAAGAGGGTGAGGCTTAAGCTGCATCCCTGTCTCACCCCACGGCACTGTGGGAAGAAATGTGTGTGTTTTTCGCCTATTTTAACCACGCACTTGTTGTTTGTGTACATGGATTTTATAATGTATGTTTTTCCCCCCAACACCACTTTCTATCCATTTGTATAGCAGACCCTCATGCCAAATTGAGTCAAAGGATTTTTTTAAATCAACAAAGCATGAGAAGATATTGCCTTTGTTTTGGTTTGTTTGTTTGTCAATTAGGGTGTGCAGAGTGAATACTTGGTCTGTCGTACGATAATTTGGTTAAAAGCCAATTTGACATTTGCTCAGTACACTGTTTTCGCTGAGAAAATGTACGAGTCTGCTATTTATGGTAATGTAGAGGGTTTTCCCAGGGTTGCTGTTGACGCATACCCCACGGTAGTTATTGGGGTCAAATTTGTCTCCATATTTGTGGATTGGGGTGATCAGTCCTTGGTTCCAACTATTGGGGAAGATGCCAGAGCTAAGGATGATGTTAAAGAGTTTAAGTATTGTCAATTGTAATTTGTTGTCTGTATATTTGATCATTTCATTGAGGATACCATCAACACCACAGGCCTTTTTGTGTTGGGTGGTTTTTATTTTGTCCTGTAGTTCATTCAAGGTCATTGGATAATCCAGTGTGTTTTTGGTTGGACAGGTTTCTCAATTTCTTTCTTACGTTTTTGCATTCTTCATCAAACCATTTGTCATTGTTGTTCATTTTCTTCGGTTTTCTGTTTGAAATTTTTAGATTTGACGGGGAAGCTGAGAGGTCAAATATACTATTTAGATTTTCTACTGCCAACTTTACACCTTCACTATTACAGTGGAACGTTTTGTCCAGGAAGTTGTCTAAAAGGGATTGAATTTGTTGTTGCCTAATAGTTTTTTGGTAGGTTTCCACACTACATTCCTTCCAGCTATAGCATTTCTTAATGATAAAGTAGTCT
>NC_052308.1:10819471-10871971 GCF_016432855.1 Salvelinus namaycush
TCTGTAGAGACGACACACATCTGGCCTCCTGTTTCTGATTCTGTAGAGACGACACACATCTGGCCTCCTGTTTCTGATTCTGTAGAGACGACACACATCTGGCCTCCTGTTTCTGTACTCTAGAGACGACACACATCTGGCCTCCTGTTTCTGATTCTGTAGAGACGACACACATCTGGCCTCCTGTTTCTGATTCTGTAGAGACGACACACATCTGGCCTCCTGTTTCTGTTTCTGTACTCTAGAGACGACACACATCTGGCCTCCTGTTTCTGATTCTGTAGAGACGACACACATCTGGCCTCCTGTTTCTGTTTCTGTACTCTAGAGACGGCACACATCTGGCCTCCTAGTTCTGTTTCTGTACTCTAGAGACGACACACATCTGGCCTCCTGTTTCTGTTTCTGTACTCTAGAGACGGCACACATCTGGCCTCCTAGTTCTGTTTCTGTATTCTAGAGACGACACACATCTGGCCTCCTGTTTCTGTACTCTAGAGACGACACACATCTGTCCTCCTGTTTCTGTTTCTGTACTCTAGAGACGACACACATCTGGCCTCCTGTTTATGTACTCTAGGAACGACACACATCTGGCCTCCTGTTTCTGTACTCTAGGGACGACACACATCTGGCCTCCTGTTTCTGTACTCTAGTAACGACACACATCTGGCCTCCTGTTTCTGTACTCTAGGGACGACACACATCTGGCCTCCTGTTTCTGTACTCTAGAGACGACACACATCTGGCCTCCTGTTTCTGATTCTGTAGAGACAACACACATCTGGCCTCCTGTTTATGAACTCTAGAGACGACACACATCTGGCCTCCTGTTTCTGTACTCTAGAGACGACACACATCTGTCCTCCTGTTTATGAACTCTAGAGACGACACACATCTGGCCTCCTGTTTCTGTTTCTATACTCTAGGGACGACACACATCTGGCCTCCTGTTTATGAACTCTAGAGACAACACACATCTGGCCTCCTGTTTATGAACTCTAGAGACGACACACATCTGGCCTCCTGTTTCTGTTTCTGTACTCTAGAGACGACACACATCTGGCCTCCTGTTTATGAACTCTAGAGACAACACACATCTGGCCTCCTGTTTATGAACTCTAGAGACGACACACATCTGGCCTCCTGTTTATGAACTCTAGAGACGACACACATCTGGCCTCCTGTTTCTGTACTCTAGAGACGACACACATCTGGCCTCCTGTTTATGAACTCTAGGGACGACACACATCTGGCCTCCTGTTTCTGATTCTGTAGAGACAACACACATCTGGCCTCCTGTTTATGTACTCTAGGGACGACACACATCTGGCCTCCTGTTTATGAACTCTAGAGACGACACACATCTGGCCTCCTGTTTATGAACTCTAGAGACGACACACATCTGGCCTCCTGTTTCTGTACTCTAGAGACGACACACATCTGGCCTCCTGTTTATGAACTCTAGAGACGACGCACATCTGGCCTCCTGTTTCTGTACTCTAGAGACGACACACATCTGGCCTCCTGTTTCTGTTTCTGTACTCTAGAGACGACAAACATCTGGCCTCCTGTTTATGAACTCTAGAGACGACACACATCTGGCCTCCTGTTTCTGTACTCTAGAGACGACACACATCTGGCCTCCTGTTTCTGTACTCTAGAGACGACACACATCTGGCCTCCTGTTTATGAACTCTAGAGACGACACACATCTGGCCTCCTGTTTCTGTTTCTGTAGAGACGACACACATCTGGCCTCCTGTTTCTGATTCTGTAGAGACGACACACATCTGGCCTCCTGTTTCTGATTCTGTAGAGACGACACACATCTGGCCTCCTGTTTCTGATTCTGTAGAGACGACACACATCTGGCCTCCTGTTTCTGATTCTGTAGAGACGACACACATCTGGCCTCCTGTTTCTGTTTCTGTACTCTAGAGACGACACACATCTGGCCTCCTGTTTATGAACTCTAGAGACGACACACATCTGGCTTCCTGTTTCTGTACTCTAGAGACGACACACATCTGGCCTCCTGTTTCTGTACTCTAGAGACGACACACATCTGGCCTCCTGTTTATGAACTCTAGAGACGACACACATCTGGCCTCCTGTTTCTGTACTCTAGGGACGACACACATCTGGCCTCCTGTTTCTGTACTCTAGAGACGACACACATCTGGCCTCCTGTTTATGAACTCTAGAGACGACGCACATCTGGCCTCCTGTTTATGAACTCTAGAGACGACACACATCTGGCCTCCTGTTTCTGTACTCTAGAGACGACACACATCTGGCCTCCTGTTTCTGTTTCTGTACTCTAGAGACGACACACATCTGGCCTCCTGTTTATGAACTCTAGAGACGACGCAAATCTGGCCTCCTGTTTCTGTACTCTAGAGACGACACACATCTGGCCTCCTGTTTCTGTACTCTAGAGACGACACACATCTGGCCTCCTGTTTCTGTTTCTGTACTCTAGAGACGACACACATCTGGCCTCCTGTTTATGAACTCTAGAGACGACACACATCTGGCCTCCTGTTTCTGTACTCTAGAGACGACACACATCTGGCCTCCTGTTTCTGTACTCTAGAGACGACACACATCTGGCCTCCTGTTTATGAACTCTAGAGACGACACACATCTGGCCTCCTGTTTCTGTTTCTGTAGAGACGACACACATCTGGCCTCCTGTTTCTGATTCTGTAGAGACGACACACATCTGGCCTCCTGTTTCTGTACTCTAGAGACGACACACATCTGGCCTCCTGTTTCTGATTCTGTAGAGACGACACACATCTGGCCTCCTGTTTCTGTTTCTGTAGAGACGGCACACATCTGGCCTCCTGTTTCTGTTTCTGTACTCTAGAGACGACACACATCTGGCCTCCTGTTTATGAACTCTAGAGACGACGCACATCTGGCCTCCTGTTTATGAACTCTAGAGACGACACACATCTGGCCTCCTGTTTCTGTATTCTAGAGACGACACACATCTGGCCTCCTGTTTATGAACTCTAGAGACGACACACATCTGGCCTCCTGTTTCTGTACTCTAGAGACGACACACATCTGGCCTCCTGTTTATGAACTCTAGAGACGACACACATCTGGCCTCCTGTTTCTGTACTCTAGAGACGACACACATCTGGCCTCCTGTTTCTGATTCTGTACTCTAGGGACGACACACATCTGGCCTCCTGTTTCTGTTTCTGTACTCTAGAGACGACACACATCTGGCCTCCTGTTTCTGTACTCTAGAGACGACACACATCTGGCCTCCTGTTTCTGATTCTGTACTCTAGGGACGACACACATCTGGCCTCCTGTTTCTGATTATGAACTCTAGAGACGACACACATCTGGCCTCCTGTTTCTGTTTCTGTACTCTAGGGACGACACACATCTGGCCTCCTGTTTCTGTTTCTGTAGAGACGACACACATCTGGCCTCCTGTTTCTGATTCTGTAGAGACGACACACATCTGGCCTCCTGTTTCTGATTCTGTAGAGACGACACACATCTGGCCTCCTGTTTCTGATTCTGTAGGGACGACACACATCTGGCCTCCTGTTTCTGATTCTGTAGAGACGACACACATCTGGCCTCCTGTTTCTGTTTCTGTACTCTAGGGACGACACACATCTGGCCTCCTGTTTCTGTACTCTAGAGACGACACACATCTGGCCTCCTGTTTCTGTATTCTAGAGACGACACACATCTGGCCTCCTGTTTCTGTACTCTAGAGACGACACACATCTGGCCTCCTGTTTCTGTTTCTGTACTCTAGAGACGACACACATCTGGCCTCCTGTTTATGAACTCTAGAGACGACACACATCTGGCCTCCTGTTTATGAACTCTAGAGACGACACACATCTGGCCTCCTGTTTATGAACTCTAGAGACGACACACATCTGGCCTCCTGTTTATGAACTCTAGAGACGACACACATCTGGCCTCCTGTTTATGAACTCTAGAGACGACACACATCTGGCCTCCTGTTTCTGTACTCTAGAGACGACACACATCTGGCCTCCTGTTTATGAACTCTAGAGACGACACACATCTGGCCTCCTGTTTCTGTACTCTAGAGACGACACACATCTGGCCTCCTGTTTATGAACTCTAGAGACGACACACATCTGGCCTCCTGTTTCTGTACTCTAGAGACGACACACATCTGGCCTCCTGTTTATGAACTCTAGAGACGACACACATCTGGCCTCCTGTTTATGAACTCTAGAGACGACACACATCTGGCCTCCTGTTTATGAACTCTAGAGACGACACACATCTGGCCTCCTGTTTATGAACTCTAGAGACGACACACATCTGGCCTCCTGTTTCTGTACTCTAGAGACGACGCACATCTGGCCTCCTGTTTCTGATTCTGTTCCTCTGTCAGTGCTAGTGGTGGTGGCTAAATGGTTTAGGTGTTTGGGTGGGCAGAGCGATGATGGCTGTTGTTGTTTGGCATGGGGATGTGTTGGTTGCTCTGACGTAGCTTGATACAAAGTTTATTTGCATTGTCTTACAGAGAAATACAATTTGGTCTGTTGCTATTTACTCACTGAAATACAGGCTTTGATGTTCCTAGTTTGTGTCAATATTCATTGAATAGGAATATGTGTGAATTTGCATAAGCAAATACAGCATGTGTATTAGTTTGTGTTTGTGCTGTCAGAAGGAATGAGATTGAGTGTATGTTGTGGGAATGGTAACTATTAGTCTAGACTAGTTAGTCTCATCTGTTTCAGTGAATACTGGCGGCAGGTACCCTAACAGTTAATAGTGTTGGGCCAGTAACCGAAAGGTTGCAGGTTCGAATCCCCCGACTAGGTGAAAAGTCTGTCGATGTGCTCTTGAGCAAGGTACTTAGTGTGTATGTGTTAGTCTAAGGACTGTGTGCATGCGCGATAGTTGGTGTGAAAAAATATTTATCACAGCCCAAAACAGGAGTTGTCACAGGGTGTGCTAAATGGCCCAGCGTGCCTAGAAAAGCCATTTTCTAAATGGATGCCTCTCTCTATACGTGTGTCTGATAGAAATCTTCCCAGGGCTATGCCGGCTGGTAACAAGATTGCCTCCCTTCACGCCCCCTTCTTCTCAAGGAGTAGTTTATTCTCAGAGTTAAAAAAAAATCACAGTAAAGAGTCTGCAAATATTTTTGGTTTGTCTTACGCTGAGAGAGTGAAGGGAGGAAGTTGAATTTAATGTGATCTATTCTGTGCCTCTTGTTTGAGATTTTCAAGCAGAGCGATTGTGGGTATTTAGTGAAGGAGAGAAAGGGCAGAGAGGATGTGCTTGGTGAGAGAGAGAAGTAGGGTCGATATTGAAGGTTTAAAAATCAGGGGTAGACTGATGAATGAGAGAGAGGGTAGGTGTTTTTAGAATGGGAGGGGATTTGTGTGAGGGTATGGATGGATGATTTGACAGCAAGAACAGATATTTGGAGAATGTGGGCATATTTATAGAGACATCATTAGAGATGCATGATTTGAGAGCGAGAGAGAGATAATAGAGAGAGAGAATAGAAAGAGAGAGAATAGATAGAACGAGATAATGTAGAGAGAGAGAGCCTCTAATGAGGGAGGAAGGATGCTCTTCTGTTTCTCTCTTCCTCATTATAATCCTCATTGCTGTGATCTGTTCTGTTCTGAGAGAGGCTACTGTGCTGTGGTGGACACTGGCATTCTTTTCATATCCTCAGGCTTAGTCAGACCTGTTTTGAGAATCATACCGTAGGATTACACCCACACACTATCACCATGGGCTGGGCTACAGTAACTCTAGAGTTGTTCAGAAAACACAAACACACACGCACGCACGCAGGCACACACACACACACACACAGTTATGGCCATTTGTTCACCCCCTTTTCTAGAGAGATTCTTAAACTGCAAAGCACTGTAACATATGTTGGGCTCTTAATTCATTTCAATAAGAAGGGCCTAATCAGCATGAATCATTTAGCCTCATACACATGACGGCTCCTTAACCCCATATGCACTGGCACAGTATCAATAATATACCACATACAGCGCTGCACTGGGCCTCTCTACCTCCCTCTTCCTCTCTTTTCTCTCTCATCCCTCTCTCCTGGTCTCTTAACCATGGTTATGGAATATAGCCTGGGAGTGGCAGACTGGGCTGATCCTAGTCTCTCCTCCTAGCTTGTCTGTGAGGAAGAAACACTGAGCTGAAGTATGAAGCCCAGGGGAAACACTGAGCTGCAGTATGAAGCCCTGGGGTAACACTGAGCTGCAGTATGATGCCCAGGGGAAACACTGAGCTGCAGTATGAAGCCCTGGGGAAACACTGAGCTGCAGTATGAAGCCCAGGGGAAACACTGAGCTCCATTATGAAGCCCGGGGGAAACACTGAGCTGCAGTATGAAGCCCAGGGGAAACACTGAGCTCCATTATGAAGCCCGGGGGAAACACTGAGCTCCATTATGAAGCCCAGGGGAAACACTGAGCTGCATTATGAAGCCCTGGGGAAACACTGAGCTGCATTATGAAGCCCAGGGGAAACACTGAGCTGCAGTATGAAGCCCAGGGGAAACACTGAGCTGCAGTATGAAGCCCTGGGGAAACACTGAGCTGCATTATGAAGCCCAGGGGAAACACTGAGCTGCAGTATGAAGCCCAGGGGAACACTGAGCTGCAGTATGAAGCCCTGGGGAAACACTGAGCTCCAGTATGAAGCCCGGGGGAAACACTGAGCTGCAGTATGAAGCCCAGGGGAAACACTGAGCTGCATTATGAAGCCCTGGGGAAACACTGAGCTGCAGTATGAAGCCCAGGGGAACACTGAGCTGCAGTATGAAGCCCAGGGGAACACTGAGCTGCATTATGAAGCCCAGGGGAAACACTGAGCTGCAGTATGAAGCCCAGGGGAACACTGAGCTGCATTATGAAGCCCAGGGGAACACTGAGCTGCAGTATGAAGCCCAGGGGAACACTGAGCTGCATTATGAAGCCCAAGGGAAACACTGAGCTGCAGTATGAAGCCCAGGGGAAACACTGAGCTCCATTATGAAGCCCAGGGGAACACTGAGCTGCAGTATGAAGCCCAGGGGAAACACTGAGCTGCAGTATGAAGCCCAGGGGAAACACTGAGCTCCATTATGAAGCCCAGGAAAACACTGAGCTGCATTATGAAGCCCAGGGGGAACACTGAGCTGCAGTATGAAGCCCTGGGGAAACACTGAGCTGCAGTATGAAGCCCAGGGGAACACTGAGCTGCAGTATGAAGCCCAGGGGAAACACTGAGCTGCATTATGAAGCCCAGGGGAACACTGAGCTGCAGTATGAAGCCCAGGGGAACACTGAGCTGCATTATGAAGCCCAGGGGAACACTGAGCTGCAGTATGAAGCCCAGGGGAACACTGAGCTGCATTATGAAGCCCAGGGGGAACACTGAGCTGCAGTATGAAGCCCAGGGAAACACTGAGCTGCAGTATGAAGCCCAGGGGAACACTGAGCTGCAGTATGAAGCCCAGGGGAACACTGAGCTGCAGTATGAAGCCCTGGGGAAACACTGAGCTGCAGTATGAAGCCCAAGGGAACATTGAGCTCCATTATTAAGCCCAGGGGAATGTGTGTGGGAAGACCAGGATCAGAGAGAATTCAAATTAGAATACTTCAGATTCACTGATCCTTCAACAAATACAGAGAAGAGAGGATACACACACACACACATACAGTTGAAGTCGGAAGTTTACATACACCTTGTTTACATACACACCTGGTCTTGAATTTAAACAAAACAGTAGCCCAGGCCAATGAAGCGACACAATGATTGTACAATATTAGGAGGAAATATATATACAGTTGAAGTCGGAAGTTTACATACACCTTAGCCAAATACATTTAAACTCAGGCTTTCACAATTCCTGTCATTTAATCCAAGTAAAAATTCCCTGTCTTAGGTCAGTTAGGATCACCACTTTATTTTAAGAATGTGAAATGTCAGAGTAATAGTAGAGAGAATGATTTATTTCAGCTTTTATTTCTTTCATCACATTCCCAGTGGGTCAGAAGTTTACATACACTCAATTAGTATTTGGTAGCACTGCCTTTAAATTGTTTAACTTGGGTCAAACTTTTCGGGTAGCCTTCCACAAGCTTCACACAATAAGTTGGTTGAATGTCTGTGTTGTCTTGGCTGCCCCCCCCCCCCCCCCCCCCCCCCCCCCAGTCTGAGGTCCTGAGCACTCTAGAGCAGGTTTTCATCAAGGATCTCTCTGTGCTTTGCTCCGTTCATCTTTCCCTCAATCCTGACTAGTCTCCCAGTCCATGCCGCTGAAAAACATCTCCACAACATGATGCTGCCGCCACCATGCTTCACCGTAGGGATGGTGTCAGGTTTCCTCCAGATGTGACGCTTGTCATTCAGGCCAAAGAGTTCAATCTTGGTTTCATCAGACCAGATAATCTTGATTCTCATGGTCTGAGATTCCTTTAGGTGCCTTTTGGCAAACTCCAAGCCGGTTGTCTCGGGCCTTACAACACCCGTGCCAGTGTATCCTCCAAACACCGACACCTCGAGCATTATCACTTAAATATACCACGGCTTTCAGCCAATCAGCATTCAGGACTCGAACCACCCAGGTTTATTCAACAAGACCTGTTGATATTGTTGAATTTGACTTGTTTTTTTATCAATACACTAGAGTTAACTTTCCTGCTAAGCTTTCTCACCAGTATCTTCATTCCAATAATTATAATGTGATACAGCATTTTTTGACATCTCTGTCATCCCTGTGTATTTCCTAGCTGAGCCGTGTTCTCTTCCCAGAGTAAAGCCAACTGAATGGGAATCAATAGAGTGGGATTTGAGGATACTGCTCACCATGTGGCATGTTGCCAGCATGCAGTGTTATGTCATTTCTGGACACATAAACATCTTATATCATGTGTTGCTCTGCTTGATTCCAGCATAGTGGATTGCCCTATAAAGCTTTTTTTAAAGTAGCTTTACTGAATGTTAGAGGGGAATATGTTTCCCCCTTCATATCATGACCGTCGAGTCTCATTTAGCATTGCACAGAGCTGTGCACAGCCTTCTCTATGAAGTTCACAAACTAATGGTACATTGGGGGGCAGATATGTGTAGCTAATGGCTGCTTTATAAATGCGAGGAGAACTGTGCACACATGTATCCTGCTGCTTCTGATTTCTCTGGTGGAGAAAGACCATGGTGCATTTTGTTAAAGGAAGACAGTATAGTAGAATGTCAGAATGGGATTAGAATGCTGTTAAAAGCCTACTGCATTTACATTTAAGTCATTTAGCAGACGCTCTTATCCAGAGCGACTTACATTTAACCTTTATTTAACTAGGCAAGTCAGTTAAGAACAAACTCTTATTTTCAATGACGGCCTAGGAACAGTGGGTTAATTGCCTTGTTCAGGGGCAGAACGACAGATTTGTACCTTGTCAGCTCTGGGATTTGAACTTGCAACCTTTGGGTTACTAGCCCAACGCTCTAACCACTAGGCTACCCTGCCGCCCCCTCCTCTCACTGCCCGTCAGAGGAGGGGGCTTTTTGCCTACGCTGCACATCTCTTCTCCTCTCCTTCTCCTTCTTTGGAACAGAACTGTTATTTGCACTGGGTGTGTGCGTGTCTAATTTCTAGCTTTCTCTGATTTCCCTGTTTCTGAGCTGACAGATATTTCACTACGCAGTCGGTTTGAGTGAATGAGAGAGAAGGGTTTTGTCTCTGTGAAACAGGTAATGCTCTCAAGGGCATGATGCAGCAGGAGGAAAATGAAAGGTGCAAAATCAGGAGTAGGTTTATCAAATAATAGGTGATACATAAAAATATATTTACAACCATTTAGGCCTACTTTCTTGTGTTGAAACAGAAATGTAGAGTGACATTTTGGAGCTCTGGATGATCTCAGGCACCATGCTTCTTTTGCATACCAGTTTATAAAGAATAATGCTTATGTCTCAGAGTGAGTAAGTGAGTGAGTTTTAAGTAAGTGTGAGGCTATGTCAGACACTGTGGCTCACTAACTCTCCTTCACCTGCAGTTATTTCATCATACGGTAGGAGTCATAGGTTTGAGGTGGGTAGGCCTCAAACCTATACAGATGTCGATTTTCCTAAAGACATTTGAAATGTCATATTTATCAGGAATCAAGGTAAGACCCAAGTGCAGACTGTGTGAAGTAACAATGTTTATTGTAACCACAGGGGCAGGCAAATGGCGGGTCAAGGCAGGCAGGGATCGATAATCCAGGGCAGTGGCCAAGGTACATGACGGCAGGCAGGCTCAGGGTCAGGTCAGGCAGAGGTTGGTAATCCAGAGGTGGAGCAAAGGTACAGAGCGGCAGGCAGGCTCGAGGTCAGGGCAGGCAGTATGGTCAGGCAGGTGGGTTCAGAGTCAAGGCAGGAAATGATCAAAACCAGGAGGACTAGCAAAAAACAGAGACGAGGAAAAAGCAGGATCACGGAGTAACACACTGGTTGACTTAACTAAACAAGACGAACTGGCACAGACAGACAGAAAACACAGGTATAAATTCCCAGGGGATAATGGGGAAGATAGGTGACACCTGGAGAGGGTGGATACAAGCACAAGGACAGGTGAAACAGATCAGGGTGTGAGAAGGCATTTGACTTCAGATTCTAGTAGGGTGAGGCTGGGTGCTGCAGACTGTTCTAGTGACCTCGCCAATTCGTTGATATACGTTGAAGATGGTGGGGCTTAAGCTAAATCCCTGTCTCACCCCACGGCCCTGTGGAAAGAAAGATGTGTGTTTTTTGCCAATTTTAACCGCACACTTGTTGTTTGTGTACATGGATTTTATGTTGTATGTTTTCCCCCAACACCACTTTCTATCAATTTGTATAGCAGACCCTCATGCCAAATTGAGTCAAAGGCTTTTTTGAAACCAACAAAGCATGAGAAGACTTTGCCTTTGTTTTGGATTGTTTGTTTGTCAATTAGGTTGTGCAGGGTAAATACGTGGTCTTTCATACGATAATTTGTTAAAAAGCCAATTTTACATTTGGGTTAGTCCATGTTTTTCACTGAGGAAATGTACGAGTCTGCTGTTAATGTTAATGCAGAGGATTTTCCCAAAGGTTGTTGTTGACGCATATCCCACAGTAGTTATTGAGGTCAAATTTGTCTCCACTGTTTTGGATTGGGGGGATCAGTTATTGGTTCCAAATTTTGGGGAAGATGCTAGAGCTAAGGATGATGTTAAAGAGATTAAGGATGGCAATTGGAATTTGTTGTCTGTATATTTCATTGAGGATACCATCAACACCACAGGCCTTTTTGGGTTGGAGGGTTTGTATTTTGTCCTGTAGTCCTGTAGTTCATTCAATGTAATTGGAGAATCCGGTCATCACTGGATTCTCTAGCGGTCATCACCGTTAACTTCTCTAGGATAGGGGGCAGCATTTTCACTTTTGGATAAATAGCGTGCCCAATTTCAACTTCCTTCTTCTCATCCCCAGAATATAAGATATGCATATTATTAGTAGATTTGGATAGAAAACACTCTGAAGTTTCTAAAACTGTTTGAATCACATCTGTGAGTATAACAGAACTTATGTAGCAGGCAAAACCCCGAGGACAAACCATTCCGATTTTTTTTTTTGAGGTCACTGTCTGTTCAATGAGATTTCATTGGGATACTAGATTTCTAAGTGACTTGTTTGCAGTTCCTACCGCTTCCACTGGATGTCACCAGTCTTTGGAAATTGGTTGAGGTTATTCCTTTGTGTAATGAAGAAGTACGGCCATCTTGAATGAGTGTCACTTGAAGTGTACTTTTTGAGAGGCGCATGACTCGAAAAGTAGCGTCAGTTTGTTGTCTTCCTGTATTGAACACAGTCCCGTCTTCAACTTGATCGATTATTAACGTTTAAAAATACCTACAGTTGTATTACAAAAGTAGTTTGAAATGTTTTGGCAAAGTTTACACGTAACTATTGAGATATTTTGTAGTGACGTTGCGCAAATTGGAAGCTGTTTTTTTCTGGATCAAACGCGCCAAATAAATGGACATTTTGGATATAAATGGACGGAATTAATTGAACAAAAGGACCATTTGTGATGTTTATGGGACATATTGGAGCGCCAACAAAAGAAGCTCGTCAAAGGTAAGGCATGATTTATATTTTATTTCTGCGTTTTTTGTTGTGCCTGCAGGGTTGAAATATGCTACACTCTCTTTGTTTACTGTTGTGCTATCATCAGATAATAGCATCTTATGCTTTTGCCGAAAAGCCTTTTTGAAATCTGACATGTTGGCTGGATTCACAATGAGTGTAGCTTTAATTTGGTATCTTACATGTGTGATTTAATGAAAGTTTGATTTTTATAGTAATATATTTGAATTTGGCGCGCTACATTTTTCTGGATTTTGGCCAAGTGGCACGCTACCGTCCCACATATCCTAGAGAGGTTAACTCAGACATCTGCCAGCCTCAGCCCGGTCAACTCCGGCCAGCCTGCACAGCGCAATATCAACCCAGAGAATATCGGACTGCTTTTTTCCACCACATCTCCGGATTCCTACCGCATGCTCTGAACCTTTACTCCGGATCATCGCAGTTAGCTAGCTGCTATCCGAGTGGCTACTCCTGGCTAACGTCTCTGTCCCGAAGCAAGCATCAGTTAGCCTGGAGCTAGCCTCGAGGTAGGCCCATCTCCCAGCTAGCCGAAGAAATCCATCAGATAATTCCTGGGCTTCAATACTTCTTTTGCCAATTTGCCTGGACCCTTTGCTGCCGACACGGAGCCCCGCCGATCCATTACGACTGGTCTGCCAATGTAACCGTCTGAGGGGGTTTCAACAGGCTCTCCTATTGCGACCACCCCCTGAGGCCCATCTGCTAGCCTGCTGCTAACCCCGGTCTGCTAGCTGTCTGAATCGCTGCGTCTCCAGCTCGCCTAGCTACTCACTAGACCCTATGATCACTCGGCTACACATGCCTCTCCCTAATGTCAATATGCCTTGTCTATTGCTGTTTTTGTTAGTCATTTTTGTCTTATTTCACTGTAGAGCCTCCAGCCCTGCTCAATATGCCTAATGTAGCTGTCACGACTTCCGCCGAAGTTGGCCCCTCTCCTTGTTCGGGCGGTGTTCGGCGTTCGACGTCACCGACCTTCTAGCCATCACTGATCCATTTTTCATTTTCCATTGGTTTTGTCTTGTCTCACATCACACCTGGTTTCAATCCCATCCTTACATGTTGTGTATTTAACCCTATGTTTTACCTCATGTCTTTGTCGGTGATTGTTCGTTGTATGTATAGGTGCTATGTCTGTTATGGTGTGCGACGGGTTTTATTTACCCACTTTTCTTTATTTTGTATACGTTGGTTTTTGGAGTTTGTGATTTTTCATTAAATACTCCGTTTATACCAAGTTCGTTCTCCTGCGCCTGACATCCCTGCCACCAGCACCCACCACATTACAGAATCACTGACCGATATGGAGTCAGCAGGACAAGGTACCCCGGCCATAGAGGTGGAGGAGCGCGTCCAGGAGCTTGCAGCAATGCTCCACCATCTTGGCACCGCCATGGACCGCGTTGTCCAGACTATGGACCACTGGGAGAGACAGGGAGTTCTTCCAGCGCCTCCACCAGCACAACCGGGGTCTCCCCCCGAGCGCTCCGTTTCCATCTGGTTCCAGTGGGATTCGTCTCTCCCTGCCCCAGGAGTACAACGGAGAGGCTGCGGGCTGCCGATGGTTTCTACGCAACTGGAGCTATACCTGGCCACCGTTCACCCGGCTCCTTCGGATCGGGAGAGGGTGTCCGCCCTCGTCTAGTGCCTCACCGGGAAAGCCCTGGAGTGGGCCAACGCCGTGTGAAGAGAGGGAGATGCGGCGTTGGACCAGTTTGAGGAGTTCACCAGGTGAGCGCCTCTACCATCTGAGGCAGGAGACGAGGAGCGCCCAGGAGTTCGCACTAGAGTTTAGAACCCTGGCTGCCGGCGCGGGATGGAACAACAGGGCCCTGATCGATCATTGCCGTTGCAGTCTGTGCGAGGACGTCTGTCGGGAGCCGGCCTGCAGAGACATCACCCTCACATTTGACCAGCTGGTGGACCTGCTGGCTACTCGCGGACGTTCAGATCGGGGTCTGATGGTTCCATCCTCCCGCACCCCCTCTCCGACACCCATGGAGCTGGGAGTGACAGTGCGCAGGGAGACAGGAGGGGGTTCCCGCTCGTGCACTATTTGTGGCCGCAGAGGTCACACTGCCGGTCGGTGCCGGGTGGGTTCCTCTGGGAATCGAGGCAGCAGGCAGGGCGCTCTGGTGTCACCCCAGGTGAGCTGGCACCATCCTCACCCAGAGTCCTCTGTTGCACATATGTTTGTATCTGTCACTTTTCCTGAGTTTTCCCCGCATTCCCAGCATAAGGCGCTCGTCGATTCAGGCGCGGCTGGGAATTTCAGTGATAGAACTTTAGCCCATAGTTTAGGGATCCCCATTTTTCCTGTGGATGTTCCTTTCCCCGTTCACGCCTTAGATAGTCAACCATTAGGGTCAGGGTTGATTAGGGAGGTCACCGCTCCTTTGGGCATGGTGACGCAGGGGGGTCATACGGAGAGAATTAGTCTCTTCCTTATTGACTCTCCTGCGTTTCCCATGGTGCTGGGCCTACCCTGGTTAGCTTGTCATAACCCCACTGTTTCTTGGCCACAGAGGGCTCTCACGGGGTGGTCGCGAGAGTGCTCAGGTAGGTGTTTAGGGGTTTCCGTTGGTGCTACTATGGTGGAGAGTCCAAACCAGGGCTCCACCGTGCGCATTCCACCTGAATATGTCGATTTGGCTCTCGCCTTCTCCAAAAAGAAGGCGACTCAATTACCACCTCATCGATGGGGCGATTGTGCGATAGATCTCCTGGTAGACGCTGCACTTCCCAGGAGTCACGTGTATCCCCTCTCACAGGCGGAGACGGAGGCTATGGAAATATATGTCTCCGAATCCCTGCGTCAGGGGTAAATTCGGTCCTCCAGTTCACCTGTCTCCTCAAGTTTCTTTTTTGTGAAGAAGAAGGAGGGAGGTCTGCGTCCGTGTATTGACTACCGGGGTCTAAATCAGATCACGGTGAGGTATAGTTACCCGCTACCGCTCATAGGCACAGCAATAGAGTCAATGCACGGGGCGCGCTTCTTCACCAAACTAGATCTCAGGAGTGCTTACAACCTGGTGCGTATCCGAGAGGGAGACGAGTGGAAGACGGCTTACAGTACCACCTCTGGGCACTATGAGTACCTCGTCATGCCGTACGGTTGGATGAATGCGCCATCGGTCTTCCAAGCATTTGTAGACGAGATTTTCAGGGACCTGCACGGGCAGGGTGTGGTGGTGTATATTGATGACATTTTGATATACTCCGCTACACGCGCCTGTTGGAGCATGACCTGTACTTCAAGGCTGAGAAATGCCTATTCTTCCAACAGTCTCCTTCCTAGGGTATCACATTTCCAAGTCAGAGGTGGAGATGGAGAGTGACCGCATTGCAGCCGTGCGTAATTGGCCGACTCCCACCACAGTAAAGGAGGTGCAGCGATTCTTAGGGTTTGCCAACTACTACCGGAGGTTTATCCGGGGTTTTGGTCAAGTAGCAGCTCCCATTACCTCACTGCTGAAGGGGGGCCCGGTGCGCTTGCAGTGGTCAGCTGAGGCGGACAGGGCTTTTAGGCACCTGAGGGCTCTGTTTACCTCGGCTCCTGTGTTGGCCCATCTGGATCCCTCTTTGGCGTTTATAGTGGAGGTGGATGCGCCCGAGGCTGGGATAGGAGCTGTGCTCTCTCAGCACTCGGGTACGCCACCGAAGCTCCGCCCCTGTGCCTTCTTCTTGAAGAAGCTCAGCCCTGCAGAGCGAAACTATGATGTGGAGGACCGGGAGCTGTTGGCTGTTGTCAAAGCCTTGAAGGCGTGGAGACATTGGCTTGAGGGGGATAGACACCCTTTTCTCATCTGGACTGACCACCGCAATCTGGAGTACATCCGGGCGGCGAGGAGACTGAACCCTTGCCAGGCAAGGTGGGCCATGTTTTTCACCCGTTTTGTGTTTACCCTTTCTTACAGACCAGGCTCCCCGAACGTTAAGGCAGACGCATTGTCCCGGCTGTATGACACAGAGGAGCGGCCCATGGATCCCACTCCCATACTACCCGCCTCTTGCCTGGTGGCGCCGGTAGTGTGGGAGCTGGATGCGGACATTGAGCGGGTGTCACGTGCAGAGCCCGCTCCCCTCCAGTGTCCAGCTGGGCGTCTGTACGTTCCGTCCGCTGTCCACGACCGGCTGATCTATTGAGCACACATGTCACCCTCCTCTGGTCATCCTGGGATCGGTCGGACGGTGCGCTGTCTTAGTGGGAAGTACTGGTGGCCCACTTTGGCTAAGGATGTGAGGGTTTATGTGTCCTCCTGCTCGGTGTGCACCCAGTGTAAGGCTCCTAGGCACCTGCCCAGAGGTAAGTTACAACCCTTACCCGTTCCACAACGGCCGTGGTCACACCTGTCGGTGGATTTCATAACCGATCTTCCACCTTCACAGGGTAACACCCCAATGTTGGTCGTTGTGGATCGTTTTTCTAAGTCCTGTCGTCTCCTCCCTTTGCCCGGTCTCCCTACGGCCCTACAGACTGCGAAGGCCCTGTTTACTCACGTCTTCCAGCACTACGGGGTGCCTGAGGATATAGTGTCTGATCGGGGTCCACAGTCCACGTCGAGGGTCTGGAGGGCGTTCATGGAACGTCTGGGGGTCTCGGTCAGCCTTACCTCAGGTTTTCACCCCGAGAGTAACGGGCAGGTGGAGAGAGTTAACCAGGATGTGGGTAGGTTTCTGAGGTTTTATTGCCAGGACCGGCCGGGGGAGTGGTCAGCGTTCGTGCCCTGGGCAGAGATGGCCCACTCCTCCACTAACCTCTCTCCCTTCCAGTGTGTACTAGGGTATCAGCCGGTTCTGGCTCCTTGGCATCAGAGTCAGGCCGAGGCTCCTGCGGTGGACGACTGGTTCCGGCGGGCGGAGGAAACATGGGACACCGCACATGTCCACCTTCAGCTCGCCGTGCTGCGCCAGAAAGTTGGCGCAGACCGTCACCGCAGTGAGACCCGGTGTTCGCACCCGAAACCTGTGTCATCTGATGAAGATCATCAAAGGTTAGTGATTAATTTGATCTCTATTTCTGCTTTTTGTGACTACTATCTTTTGCTGGGAAATGGCTGTGTTTTTCTGTGGCTATGTACTGAGCTAACATAATTGTTTGGTGTGCTTTCCCCATAAATCCTTTTTGAAATCAGACATGTTGGCTGGATTCACAACATGTGTAGCTTTAATTGGGTGTATTGCACGTGGGATTTCATGAGAGTAAACTTTTTATAGTAATATATTTGAATTTGGCGAGCTACATTTTTTCTGGATTTTGGCCAAGTGGGACGCTACCGTCCCACCTATCCCAGAGAAGTTAACCTCTCTGGGATAAGTGGGATGCTAGCGTCCCGCATGGCCAACATCCAGTGAAAATGCAGAGCGCCAAATTCAAGTAAATTACTATAAAAATTTAACTCTCATGAAATCACACATGCAATACACCAAATTAAAGCTACACTTGTTGTGAAACCAGCCAACGTGTCAGATTTCAAAAAGGCTTTACGACGAAAGCACACCAAACGATTATGTTAGGTCACTACATAGCCACAGAAAAACACAGCCATTTTTCCAGCCAAAGAGAGGAGTCACAAAAAGCAGAAATAGAGATAAAATGAATCACTAACCTTTGATGATCTTCATCAGATGACACTCATAGGACTTCATGTTACACAATACATGTATGTTTTGTTCGATAAAGTTCATATTTTTATTAGTAATGTTTTGCTTCCAAAACATCCAGTGATTTTGCAGAGAGCCACATGAATTTACAGAAATACTCATCATAAATGTTGATTAAAATACATGTGTTATGCATGGAACTTTAGATAAACTTCTCCTTAATGCAACCGCTGTGTCAGATTTCCAAAAAGCTTTACCGAAAAAGCACACCATGCAATAATCTGAGTACAGCGCTCAGACACAAACAAGCCAAAGAGATATCCGCCATGTTGTGGAGTCAACAAAGTCAGAAATAGCATTATAAATATTCACTTACCTTTGATGATCTTCATCAGAATGCACTCCCAGGAATCCCAGTTCCACAATAAATGTTTGATTTGTTCGATAAAGTCCATCATTTATGTCCAAACACCTCTTTTTGTTTGCGCGTTTAGTACACAATCCAAACTGACGACGCGCTGGCAGGTCCAGGCGAAAGTTCAGACGAAAAGTCATATTACAGTTCGTAGTAACATGTCAAACGAAGTATAGAATCAATCTTTAGGATGTTTTTATCATAAATCTTCAATAATGTTCCAACCAGAGAATTCCTTTGTCTTCAGAAATGCAATGGAACGCAAGCTACCTCTCATGTGAATGCGCATGACCAGCTCGTGGCACTCTGCCAGACCTCTGACTCAATCCCCTGTCATTCCCCCCTCCTTTATAGTAGAAGCATCAAACAAGGTTCTGAAGACTGTTGACATCCAGTGGAAGCCTTAGGAAGTGCAATATGACCCCATTTCCACTGTATCTTGGATAGTCAAAGAGTTGAAAAACTACAAACCTCAGATTTCCCACTTCCTGGTTGGATTTTTTCTCAGGGTTTTGCCTGCCATATGAGTTCTGTTATACTCACTTACATCATTCAAACAGTTTTAAAAACTTCAGAGTGTTTTCTATCCAAATCTACTAATTATATGCATATTCTAGCTTTTAGGACAGATTAGCAGGCAGTTTACTCTGGGCACCTTTTTATCCAAGCTACTCAATACTGCCCCCCTGTCCCAAAGAAGTTAAAGTATGGGGATTCTAGTGGGGGGATTTAGGTAGCACACAGGAGGACATTTTTCTCTGTTAAGATAATTTCATTTAGAATTTCTAGCCAAATATAAAATGTTCCTGTTTTGATTAATTTTATAGAGTGAGTTTCCCTCTCCTCTCCTCTCCTCTCCTCTCCTCTCCTCTCCTCTCCTCTCCTCTCCTCTCCTCTCCTCTCCTCTCCTCTCCTCTCCTCTCCTCTCCTCTCCTCTCCTCTCTGGCCCCAAGCTGGACCCATTCTCATTTCTGCCTCTGGCCCTATTCCCAGGGTTCTGTTGTTTGATGGGATTTGTGCTCTGGCATTACAATCGCTGCATTACACACACACTTACATACACACATCACCACGACCACACAGGAAAAACACACATGCAACCCGTATAAACACCACAACTAAGCGCACATCCTCACTAAAAACAACCACACAACAAACACATACACTACTAAATGCATACATTTGATTATGTTATTATGAGTTAAGAACTAGTCTGGTCTTGTATCTCAACCCAGCTTTTCCTGGAAACATTATATTTGTTAGCAGACGAGGGCTAATAGTACAGGTCGACCTCCCTCCATGTTATATTGATGATATGACATGTGGGGATTGGCTTCTCATGCCACTGTCATCGCATGGTTAACTTGTGTCACATCTGTGTCACAGGATAAAGCAACACCTGATGAACAGTAGAACAGAACAAAGCCTTTGATGGGAAGTATTACCACTGTTGTCAGCGATGAACTCATCTAACCCAATGGAGACTCTTTAACCTTCACCATCACACAGCTTAGTCTTTTTTTGGCTGAATTAATAGAATTAGCGGACAAAGGACAAAATATCAGAGAGAGGTGGTGTTTGAGTTATAAATCGACAAGAATAGAGAACAGCATTCATATTTATAAACTGGGTGGTTCGATCCCTGAATGCTGATTGGCAGATAGCTGTGATATATCAGACCATATACCACGGGTATGACAAAACATTTATTTTTACTGCTCTAATTACGTTGGTAACCAGTTTATAACAGCAATAAGGCACCTTGGGGTTTTGTGGTATATGACCAATATACCACGGCTAAGGGCTGTATCCAGGCACTCCGCGTTGAGTCGTGCATAAAGAACTGCTAGCCGTGGTATATTGGCCATATACCACACCCCCTCGGGCCTTATTACTTAAATATAGCACAACTTGACTTCACCACACACTTCTAGACTTATGTGAGCAATTGACTAAAACGTATGAGACATTCAAGCCTCGCTTTAGGTTGTTGAGTTCTGAGAATAGGAAATATACTTATTCATGTCACTGATGGAGTGCTGAGGTTTAGAGGGTCTACACCAGAAGTTAATGGTTATAGGAGGAAAGTATATATTGTGTGCAACTTAGCTTGGAATGTGTTGAGTGCAGGGAAGCGATTACATGTGGCAGGCATTGATAAGGGGAGAGAGCCATGGATTAGTGATGGAGGGGGTTTGAGGTAAGGTCAGGTCACCGAAAGGGAGAAATAAAAGTTTATGGCCCGTATCACTAGTGTCCTGTCTAGCAGTAAAGAACGATGTTTGTACCGATGGGTAGGAGGAGACTCAGCCTATGAGGAAAAGTTAAATATCAGTGCTTGTGTGAAATTGTTTTTTGTCGGAATGCAGCTGTATTGACCGTCTGGGAAGAATTAAACTTGGTTGAGCTTTCATAGTGTCCGTAGAGTTTTTTACTCTGAGAATTAGATTCTAACAAGGTAAATCAGAAACAAACACGCGTTTATGCACACAATAATGTTTATGAATATTGCGAACAGTAAATCAGCGAATAAAGACAATGTGAAAAGGCAGTAATTTGACTGTCTTCTCACCCTGTAGTAGGATTAGCCCTCAGTGTCATGTGTGCATGTTTGTGCCATGTGATTGTAGGTTATGAATTATATGCTGTTGGTAGTATAGTTTCATTTATGTGAATGCGCATCTGTGTGTTATGATTTTTAGTATTTTGAGAGAGAGAGAGAGAGAGAGAGAGAGAGAGATCATTTCACAGACAGACATCAAAGGCAGGGTGAATTAACCCTGCGTGTCGGTCCGCTCTGCACACCATCCGCAATTTCGCAGCTCCACGCAGCCCAGACTCACAGGCCCCATTCATATTTAAATCAACAGATGGAGTATTGCCCTGTTCCGAATCGCTATCCTTCGGTGAGAAAAGATAAAACCTTCAAAAACAAGTATATTCAGGACCTGTTTGCAGTGGGTCGTCTCAATTGCAGGTATCACGTGTTTGTGAAAGTGCAGGTATCATACATTTTTATTTCCATTACAGTTCTGTAACAGAGGCTATCCCATTGTCTTTGATTAGAGAATAGTGTCATCGACACACACACACACATTGATTAGTGCTGACACTATGTACCATACTAGTCTATACAGTAGAAGTACATCGACATAGATATAGATATACATAGATATACCATTATATATGATGTGTGTGTGTAGAGGCATCATGCCCATAGAGGGCACAGGGTCACGTGCCCCCTTATATTGGTCCTGTTACAAATATATATATTTATTTTTCTCTGTAGTACTACTAGCCACCTAGCAATCTTATGAAGTTGGCTTTAGATAGCCCAGATACGTTCCCAGTCTCCCAACCTCATAACTACTGTACCTACCAAGAAGCCATTTCAGGCTATCAATCAAATTAGAATATTTAGCTTGTCTAACTATCTTGGCTGGCATGCCTTCTGGTAAGGTTGGTAGACTTTAGAAAATAATAAGACTCACATTTCTTTCAATCTTTTACCCCAATTTTAGCAGAGATGCATATATTTTTTTTACATATATTTTGGACTCTATATTGCAGGAAAAAGCTGTTTCAAGTGTTAAAAAAGAAAGAAAAGAAGTTCTCCAACATAATGTAGGGGGGGCTTAGCCCTTCTCCGGACCATCCCCCAGTCATCCTCACATACTTTGTGCCCACTCCATTTTTTGGGATACATGACGCATGCTCCCTTCCTTTTACTTCCTATCTCTCCGTTTCACATTTTCACCCTGTCTTATTAAACTCCTTCATTTCAGATCGTCATTATTGATCTGGAAAACTTCAATTTCCCTTGGCGAAGTGATTCTGCTGCGTGAGGAAAGTGATAATGTAGATGAGGATGATGAAGATGAAAAGATGATGATGAAGTAGAAGAACATATGATGGTGATGACGAAGAAGAACAAATTATGATGATGAAGAAGAAGATATGATGATGACAAAGAATATATGATGATGATGATGAAGAACATATGATGATGATGAATATATTATGGTGATGATGATGGTAAAGAGCATGGGATGATGATGATGAATAAGAAGATATGATGGTGATGATGACGATGAATAAGAAGATATGATGGTGATGATGGTTGAGATGGCTGTGATTATCTACTCTGATGGTTTTAATGCTGACTGTGTCTGTAGTTGAAGGAGGAGGGGAGTTTGGGTCTCTATATGTACATATAGGCGAACTTTAGTAGTTATTGTTCTCCTTCCTTTGCATTCTACCGACTTTACTCTTCAATGACAGCTATTCAGTAAACACATTTATTTGTAATTAATTCAGCCTCTCCTCTCGTTGACTGCCTCTCTTCCTGTTTCCTCTACAGAAGATTAATCCCAGGAGACTTTAGTTTGTGTCTGTGAAAAGTACACTCAACACACAAACACACAGCTATCAATCAAACACGCACACACACACACACACACACACACACACGAACGCACACACACACAGCAGACAGCAGACAGCAAACACTTAGATTAGATTACACTCTACAGAGATGGTATGATAAGGCAGGGGATAAACTGTAAAATCTGTAAATGTAATCTTTAGAAATGGCCTTTTTAGAATTCACCGTCTCACAATTATACCCTTTCTTAGCATTAGTGTCAGGCTCAGCAAGAGAGTTACAGTATGTTCTGGAGACAATAACTGTGTTCGAATACCAATAATAACATACTGTACACTACATACTTAATGAGTATATACTACATACTATGTACTATTAGTTCATTTTAGTATACTGTAAATGGACATTATCCTTTCAGTTGAGCGTACTAGCTCTTTGCCTGTCTACCGGCAGTTGATGCTGTTGCTATAAAACCTCTTGCTAGCTAGTTAGCATAACAAATGACTAGTTAGACATTTTACGACTTCGGGTGTGTTCTTAAATTCAATCTGGAGTGCCAGGGTGCACTCGTAAATTCAGAGCGTTGTCATGTTGTCCATTTGTAAATTCAGAGCGTTTCGCTCTCGGAGCGCACACTGGACACTCGGGCCAAGGAGTAGGGTTGATTTGAGCGTTCTGACCTTACAACACAGTCAAGCACCCAAGCTAATGTTGGCTAGCTTGCTAGCTACTTCCAGACACAAATGAGACCACTCTGACCATTTCACTCGCCCTAGCAGAGCATGTTTGGCAGTTTTCATGTTATCTAGAGCATTGGTGACTGTAACTGTGCTGCTGGCAACATTTAATTATGCTTTTTTTGCCGACATTTACTGACACCGGCCATATTCAACGGGTGTTGAGCGCTTGTAAATTCCTTATTCTGCACTCTGGTACACTCAGATGAGAGTCCTCTGAAATCGGAGTAGATAGCCAGAGCGAATTTACGAAAGCATCCGAATGTCCATTGAGAACGCATGACTATACCATTTACTGTAGCTAAGCATGACGGGAATAATCAAGTCAATAAACGTTGGGTAGTTAGTTAGATAGCATATAGTTAATATACTGGGAAGTTTGATATATAAGTAGCCAACTAATGTTAGGTAGCTAGCTAGCTAACAACATACCGGTACATACTGCTGTAATGATATGCTATGTGGTTCGTAAGGACAGCGTAGCTAACAAATTGTCAGCCAACATCACTTGTAAGGTAACTTATTTGAAAAGTCATTACTTTATTACATTGCTCAACATTTTCTTAACATTTGTCATAATTAGTTAAAGCAATGAATTTGTATCTGCTCTCGATGTACTTCGGCTGCATATTTTCCGCCATTTTCTTCAAATCTGAAAAAAGAACTGCATTATGGGCCCTAAAGTACGGAAATAGTGTCCTCTGCATGTATACTTCATATTTTGGCAAATTTAGTACGACATCTGGGAACGTTTGGCATACTAACTACAGTGGCAAGAAAAAGTATGTGAACCCTTTGGAAATACCTGGATTTCTGCATAAATTGGTCATAAAATGTTATCTGATCTTCATCTAGGTCACAACAATAGACAGTCTGCTTAAACTAATAACACACAAACAATAATATGTTTTCATGTCTTTATTGAACACACTGTGTAAACATTCACAGTGCAGGGTGGGAAAAGTATGTGAACCCTTGGATTTAATAACTGGTTGATCCTCCTTTGGCAGCAATAACCTCAACCTAACGTTTTCTGTAGTTGCAAGTCAGACCTGCACAACAGTCAGGAGGAATTTTGGACCATTCCTCTTTACAAAACTGTTTCAGTTCAGCAATTTTCTTTGGATGTCTGGTGTGAACTGCTCTCTTGAGAGATTCTGTGGTGCACGCCACAGCATCTCAATCGGGTTGACGTCAGGACTCTGACTGGGCCACTCCAGAAGGCGTATTTTATTCTGTTGAAGACATTCTGTTGATTCTGTTGACTTGATGTTGGTGTGCTGTGCCTTTTTTTCTCCACACATAGTGTTGTGTGTTCCTTCCAAACAACTCAACTGTAGTTTCATCTGTCCACAGAATATTTTGCAGGTAGCGCTGTGGAACATCCAGGTGCACTTTTGCAAACTTCAGACATGCAGCAATGGTTTTTTTGGACAGCAGTGGCTTGTTCCGTTGTGTCCTCCCATGAACACCATTCTTGTTTAGTGTTTTACGTATTGTAGACTCGTCAACAGAGATGTTAGCATGTTCCAGAGATTTCTGTAAGTCTTTAGCTGACACTCTAGGATTCTTCTTAACCTCATTGAGCATTCTGTACTGTGCTCTTGGAGTCATCTTTACAGGATGGCCACTCCTAGGGAGAGTAGCAACAGTGCTGAACTTTCTCCATTTATAGACAATTTGTCTTACCGTGGACTGATGAACATCAAGGCTTTCAGAGATACTTTTGTAACCCTTTCCAGCTTTATGCAAGTCAACAATTCTTAATCTTGGGTCTTCTGAGATCTCTTTTGTTTGAGGCATGGTTCACATCAGGCAATGCTTCTTGTGAATAGCAAACTCACATTTTGTGAGTGTTTTCTATAGGGCGGGGCAGCTCTAACCAACATTTCCAATCTCGTCTCATTGATTGGACTCCAGGTTAGCTGACGCCTGACTCCAATTAGCTTTTGGAGAAGTCATTAGCCAAGGGGTTCACATACTTTTCCCATAATACACTGTGAATGTTTAAATGATGTATCTAATATAGACAAGAAAAATACAAAAATGTGTGTGTTATTAGTTTAAGCACACTGTCTATTGTTGTGACGTAGATGAAGATCAGATCAAATTTGATGACCAATTTATGCAGAAATTCAGGTAATTCCAAAGGGTTCACATACTTTTCTTTGCCACTGTATGTCCATACTATGACCAATAAGCATATACTACATACTCAATTCACGTCACAAATAGTACAGTTAGTATGATTATTCAAACACAGCTAATCTCCACCCCTGTTGGTTAGAGGGAAAGGCTGTGCGTGTACCATGCTTTAGGGCTGTAGCCAATGTACCATGTGACTGGATCTGTCTGTAATGAAGCCTACAGTATAGTGTTCTTAAATTCTCCTTATATGAATTATTCAGCTGTACCGACCTGAACTGCTTAGTGTATGTTTGAACATTGTGCCTCTGTCTCTGTGTGTGTGTTTGTACATTGTTTGTGTGTGTGTGTGTGGGTGGGAGTGTGTGTGTGTATGTGTGTGTGTGTGTGTGTGTGTGTGTGTGTGTGTGTGTGTGTGTGTGTGTGTGTGTGTGTGTGTGTGTGTGTGTGTGTGTGTGTGTGTGTGTGTGTGTGTGTGGGTGGGAGTGTGTCTGTGTGTGTGTGTGTATTTGTGTGTATTTGTGTGTGTGTGTTTATGTGCACACACTGTTGCTCCAGATAAAAATGACTGCACTGCCCAGTTAAGGGATAAAGCTGTTTGCATTGGATGGGATTTAACAATGAAAAGAAGAGTATAAACAGAGACAACTGAGCACTGATTGAGCTGTATAATGTAATGTGCATCTCTCTCTGTCTGTGTGTGTGTGTATGTGGGTGTGTGTGTGTGGGACTGTGTTGTGATGTGTATTATTTGGGCAGTGTAGGTGGGTGAGGTTGGAGGAAGACCATCTTGCTCATGATGTAGGCTGTGGCTAGCCTCCAGGGATCTGTAATGTTACATTCAGTGGAATTTAACATTACAGATCCCTGCAGGCTAGCCACAGCTGCACTTGGACTACCATCCAAACCAGTCAAAATGAGACGCACACACCCCTTAAGGTCTGTCTTTCTTTTTTGTGAGGAAGATGTTTGCAATGCTTTTTGTCACTTGCCAGTGTGGGACTTTAAAGGCCCAGTGATTTTCCTGTGTTTTATATATATATTTCCACACTATAAGGTTGGAATGATTCTGTGAAATTGTGAAAATTCTGATAATTATAGTGTTAGAACTGTTTGAAAAGATCGCCTGAAATTTCAGCCTGTTTTGTGAGATGGAGTTTAGGCCTGCCTGGTGACATCACCAGATGTAAATTAGTTAATCGACTATTAATTAACAATGCAAGTTCCAAACCTCTCTGCCAATAATAGCTAATTTTCCTCCCCATTCCTCCCCGCCTCCCGCCTCCCCACTCAGACCACTCCCAGACAGTCCTAGCAAAATTCTTGCTTGAGAAATTGCTCTTTGCTATGATGCTATTTTTTGTATTTTATTTTACAATTGTTATTAAAACAATCACATTAAGGTACATATTGTTACCCAGAAATGATTTGATATTGAGATAAAATCAGCTGCATTGGACCTTTAATGTTAAGATGTGGTGTCAAATCAAATAACATTTTATTTGTCACATGTGCCAAATACAGCAGGTGTAGACCTTACCGTGAAATGCTTACTTACAAGCCCTTAACCAACAATGCAGTTTTTAAGAAAATAGGTTTAAGAAAATATTTACTAAATAAAGTAAAGTAAAAAGTAAAAAAAGTAACACAATAAAATAACTATAACGAGGCTATATACAGGAATTACCGGTACCGAGTGTGCCTCCAAAGGCCTATGTTTAAATATATATAGTCTTTGTTAGGTTTTAAATGAGCAGTGAACAGCTTTAAATTGGCTTTGACTTGCTGGGTGAGTTGTCTACTTAAGCGATAAGGCCGGAAAGGGTGTGCTATATGGCCAATATCCCACGGCTAAGGGCTGTTCTTATGCCCGAAGCAACGCGGAGTGCCTGCATACAGTCCTTAGCTAGGGTATATTGGCCATATATCACAAACCCCCAAGGTGCCTTATTGCTATTATAAACGGGTTACCAACGTAATTAGAGCAGTAAAAATAAATGTTTTGTCATACCCGCGGTATACGGTCTGATATACAACGGCTGTCAGCCAATCAGAATTCAGCGCTCGAACCACACAGATTATAATAGGGTTTAGGTCAACTCTGTACATACATTAATGTTGCTTTCATCACATTACTGCCATCTCAGGCTATAATTAATTCTGTGTTACACTTGCAGGTTAGTTGTTGTGCCGTAGTCAGTGGTCCTGCATGTTCCCCTTTTTAAAAGACGACTTGGGCTTTTGAATGATTTCTATTCATGTTATTCTATGTAAATAGATGTGCAACAGTTTTTTGATGCTGGAGCTAAAAAAAAAATATGAGCAGTAAAATAAATTGCAGTTGTGTAGTAGTGTTCATGTCTCTCTCAGACACACAGACCTTGTGAGACGGGCTCAGTACAGTGGAAATTGAAACTTACAGTATAGCTTGGAGAATTAGTATGTTATGAAATGTCTGCCTTATGTAGCGTTAGGAAATTGTGCACTAAAGCAGAAACCTTGTAGGCTATAAGAGGATAATTTTTTACTGCCGTTGTACACACACACACGCACGCGCACACACACACACACACACACACACACACACACACACACACACACACACACACACACACACACACACACACACACACACACACACGTGATGTAACAAGCATTATTTCGAGACCTACTTTTTAAAATTCCTTCACACGTTCCCCCGTGGAAATTGAACCCCCATCTTGGCGTTGTAGGCGTCATGCTATTGCCAACTGATCATAATTGTCCTTATGCGTGTGTGTGTATGTGTGTGGTTGGTTACAGGGAAAAGTACTTAACAGTTGTTTTTGTTTGTATTTTTACGTGCGGAGAGCAGCTATTCAGCTCCAGTGTGTGTGTGTGTGTGTCCTGTCATAACGTAGTAACCATGCCCCATCATTGATCCCCGGTTTAGCGGCGCGTTTGTGGAGCTTTTCAAAGAGCTGCTGTGGTTCAAGACATTGATTGTTACACCATCAAAGATAAGTTGTACAAATGCTGATTGACAGGCCTGTCTTTTTCATGTTGTCTTCATTTAATCCACACACATTTTGTATTGAGGTCCTCTCTTCGGGCTTTTCTTGAATGTACTGTTCTTCCAACCCGTCTGTCTCTCTACTAAACTCAGGGAATTTTCCATTCAAAGAATATGGCTGGGGATATTGCTGCTCAAATTAGAGGGTTTTGGTCAGCCTTCAGGATTGTCAGACTAGCAAAGGAGTCTGAAAGCCTGGAATAATACCACACTCAGTTCTATTCTCTTAACACTTTGCCTTATTACCATGAGGCTGTGGGCACCAGATATCCATGACAGACACTTTCTTTACATCATGCTTTCACTCACATTGGATGATTCATTAATTGAATGTGTGCAACAGCCTCAACTAACAAAGCATACCCACATCACAGACTTTATTTCAATTGTATGTTTTTATTTCTTTTTATAGAAATCTAACTTCCTGTAAATGTCCTGTTTTCTTTATGGATATTGGTGTTCACACACAGTCTTCAGTCCAATTGTTGGGGCCAGGAGCCACCAGGCAGCTACAGCGCCTTCAGGAAAGTATTCAGATCCCTTGACTATTTCCACATTTTGTTACGTTACAGCCTTATTTTAAAATGGATTAAATAACTAAAAAATCTTCAGCAATCTACACACAATACTCCATAATGACAAAGCGAAAACAGGTTTTTCGAATTTTTACAAATTCATTCAAGTTAAAAAACAGATATCTTATTTACATACTGTCACGCCCTGACCTTAGAGAGACTTTTTATTTCTCTATTTGCTTTGGTCAGTGTGTGATTTGGGTGGGCATTCTAGTTTGTCTATTTCTTTGTTGGGTATGGTTCCCAATCAGAGGCAGCTGTCCATCGTTGTCTCTGATTGGGGATCATACTTAGGCAGCCCTTTTTCCCACCTTGTCACGATCGTCTTCTTGTGAGAGATTGGACCAAGGCGCAGCGTGTGCAAAATACATCTTCTTTTATTTTAGAAGAGAGAAAAACAAGAAACGAACAACTATACACAAACTAACAAAATAACAAACTGACGACCGTGAAGCTATATAGACAAATAGTGCTGACACAAACACTACACATAGACATAGACAATTACCCACAACAGCTAAAGCCTATGGCTGCCTTAAATATGGCTCCCAATCAGAGACAACAATAACCAGCTGTCTCTAATTGAGAACCAATTCAGGCAACCATAGACTTTCCTAGACACCTACACTGAACACTAAACCATCTACTCTACTTAACCCCCTAAACCATACAACACCCTAGACAATACAAAAACACACAAAGACAACCCACCCCAACTCACGCCCTGACCAACTAAATAAATAAAAGAAAAAGGAACAATAGGTCAGGAACGTGACATAACCCCCCCCTTAAGGTGCGAACTCCGGGCGCACCAGCATAAAGTCTAGGGGAGGGTCTGGGTGGGCGTCTGTCCACGGTGGCGGCTCTGGCACTGGTCGTGGTCCCCACCCCACCATAGTCACTACCCGCTTTCGTAGCCTCCTCCAAATGACCACCCTCCACATTAACCCCACTGGATTAAGGGGCAGCACCGGACTAAGGGGCAGCACCGGACTAAGGGGCAGCACCGGACTAAGGGGCAGCACCGGACTAAGGGGCAGCACCAGGATAAGGGGCAGCACCAGGATAAGGAGCAGCACCAGGATAAGGGGCAGCACCAGGATAAGGGGCAGCACCAGGATAAGGGGCAGCTCCGGACTGAGGGACGAATCCTGGCTGGATGGCGGATCCTGGCTGGCTGGCTCTGGTGGATCCTGGCTGGCTGGCGGATCCTGGCTGGCTGGCTCTGGCGGATCCTGGCTGGATGACGGCTCTGGCGGATCCTGGCTGGATGACGGCTCTGGCGGATCCTGGCTGGACGGCTCATGGCTGGCTGACGGATCTGGCTGCTCATGGCTGGCTGACGGATCTGGCTGCTCATGGCTGGCTGACGGATCTGGCTGCTCATGGCTGGCTGACGGATCTGGCTGCTCATGGCTGGCTGACGGATCTGGCTGCTCATGGCTGGCTGACGGATCTGGCTGCTCATGGCTGGCTGACGGATCTGGCTGATCCGGTCTGGCGGAAGGCTCTGGCTGATCCGGTCTGGCGGAAGGCTCTGGCTGATCCGGTCTGGCGGAAGGCTCTGGCTGATCCGGTCTGGCGGAAGGCTCTGGCTGATCCGGTCTGGCGGAAGGCTTTGGCTGCTCCTGTCTGGCGGAAGGCTTTGGCTGCTCCTGTCTGGCGGAAGGCTCTAGCGGCTCCTGTCTGGCGGACGGCTCTAGCAGCTCCTGTCTGGCGGACGGCTCTAGCGGCTCATGGCAGACGGGCGGCTTTGCAGGCTCATGGCAGACGGGCGGCTTTGAAGGCTCAATACAGACGGGCAGTTCATGCGGTGCTTGGCAGACGGACAGTTCAGACGGCGTTGGGCAGACGGGCAGTTCAGGCGCCGCTTGGCAGACGGGCAGTTCAGGCGCCGTTGGGCAGACGGGCAGCTCAGGCGCCGTTGGGCAGACGGGCAGTTCAGACGCCGCTGGGCAGACGGCAGACTCTGGCCGGCTGAGACGCACTGTAGGCCTGGTGCGTGGTGCCGGAACTGGAGGTACCGGGCTAAGGACACGCACCTTCAGGCTAGTGCGGGGAACAACAACAGGGCACACTGAACTCTCAAAGCGTACTATAGGCCTGGTGCGTGGTACCGGCACTGGTGGTACCGGGCTGAGGGCACGCACATCAGGGCGAGTACGGGGAGAAGAAACAGTGCATACTGGACCCTGGAGACGCACATTTGGCCTAGTGCGTGGTGCCGGAACTGGTGGTACCGGGCTGGGGACACGCATCTCAGGGCTAGTGCGGGGAGGAGGAACAGGGCATACTGGACCCTGGAGACGCACATTAGGCCTAGTGCGTGGTGCCGGAACTGGTGGTACCGGGCTGGGGACACGCATCTCAGGGCTATTGCGGGGAGGAGGAACAGGGCATACTGGACCCTGGAGACGCACATTAGGCCTAGTGCGTGGTGCCGGAACTGGTGGTACCGGGCTGGGGACACGCATCTCAGGGCTAGTGCGGGGAGGAGAAATAAGACGTACTGGACTCTGGATACGCACAAAAGGCTTGGTGCGTGGTGCCGGAACTGGAGGACTGGTACGAGGGGCTGCCACAGGAGAGTTAGTACGTGGAACTGCTACAGGAGGTGCAGGACTAGGGAGGCGTACAGGAGGCCTGGTTCGTGGGACTGTCATTCCCAGACGGTTAGCACGCACCTCAGGACGAGCATGGAGAGCTGACTCAGGTAACATCACTTCCCGCACACGCTCTGTCGGGTGGATTTTGTGCCTCACGCACCAACACAGCAGCTCCCTCATTTCACTCTCCTCCAACCTCCCCAATAAATCCTTAACAGTCTCTGTATCATTCCCATTGCTCACCTCCAATATCAGCCCGACTGGCTCAGGTTCCTTCTTAGGGTCCTCACGGGTAGCACGGGAAGTTGACGCAGATCTCCTATCTGGACTCGCCACACTCCCCATGAGCCCCTCCCCAAGACATTTTTGCCGTTTCCTCAAGGGCTTCCTACCGCGCCTTCGTGCTCCTTTCTCCAGCTCCATAATCCTGTAACCCTCCTCGCACTGCTCCAGCGAATCCCAGGCAGGCTCCGGCACTTTCTCTGGATCGCACGCCCACCTGTCTATCTCTTCCCAGGTTGTTCTCCACTCATCCTTTTCCTGGGTCCATTCCTCCACTAAGCGCTGTTCCATCCTTTCACGCTGCTTGGTCCTGGTATGGTGGGTAATTCTGTCACGATCGTCTTCTTGTGAGAGATCGGACCAAGGCGCAGCGTGTGCAAAATACATCTTCTTTTATTTTAGAAGAGAGAAAAACAAGAAACGAACAACTATACACAAACTAACAAAATAACAAACTGACGACCGTGAAGCTATATAGACAAATAGTGCTGACACAAACACTACACATAGACATAGACAATTACCCACAACAGCTAAAGCCTATGGCTGCCTTAAATATGGCTCCCAATCAGAGACAACAATAACCAGCTGTCTCTAATTGAGAACCAATTCAGGCAACCATAGACTTTCCTAGACACCTACACTGAACACTAAACCATCTACTCTACTTAACCCCCTAAACCATACAACACCCTAGACAATACAAAAACACACAAAGACAACCCACCCCAACTCACGCCCTGACCAACTAAATAAATAAAAGAAAAAGGAACAATAGGTCAGGAACGTGACACACCTTCAGTTGTGGGATCTTATTTTTGTACAGTTACTGTGTAGCCTGCAGAACGTTACATTTGTTTATCTTTTTTTTTTTGGTGTTCATCAAAATAAAGAACGATGTACGCTTACCACGCTGCACCTTGGTCCATTCCTTTCGACGAGCGTAACATACACTACCGTTCAAAAGTTTGGGGTCACTTAGAAATGTCCTTGTTGTTGAAAGAAAATCACATTTTTTGTCCATTAAAATAACATAAAATTCAGAAATACAGTGTAGACATAAAAGACTATTGTAGCTGGAAACGGCTGATTTTTAATGGAATATCTACATTGGCGTACAGAGGCCTGTTATCAGCAACCATCACTCCTGTGTTCCAATGGCACACTGTGTGAGCTAATCCAAGTTTATAATTTTAAAAGGCTTTTGGTCATTAAATTGGTCATTAATTGGTCATTAAAAAACCCTTTTGCAATTATGTTAACACAGCTGAAAACTGTTTGTTCTGATTAAAGAAGCAATACAACTGGCCTTCTTTAGACTAGTTGAGTATCTGGAACATCAGCATTTGTGGGTTCGATTACAGGCTCAAAATGGCAAGAAACAAAGAACTTTCTTCTGAAACTCGTCAGTCTGTTCTTGTTCTGAGAAATGAAGGCTATTCCATGCGAGAAATTGCCAAGAAACTGAAGATCTCGTACAACGTTGTGGACTACTCCCTTCACAGAACAGCATAAACTGGCACTAACCAGAATAGAAAGAGGAGTGGGAGGCCCCGGTGCACAACTGAGCAAGAGGACAAGTACATTAGAGTGTCTAGTTTGAGAAACAGATGCCTTACAAGTCCTCAACTGGCAGCTTCATTAAATAGTACCAGCAAAACATCAGTCTGCCAGAGTTGAGGACTTGTGAGGTGTCTGTTTCTCAAACTAGACACTCTAATGCAATTGTCCTCTTGCTCAGTTGTGCACCGGGGCCTGCCACTCCTCTTTCTATTCTGGTTAGAGACAGTTTGCTCTGTTCTGTGGTTAGGGAGAAGCCATTGAGGCGTGTTGTTGTTTTGAGTCATAAAGTTCTGTGATGTTTTCACTAATGAACCTGATCTGTTAAGCACCTCTGTTTCATACCAGCCTTTGTGTTCACATAATTAATGGATGTGTAATTGGTTGCTGTTGTAAATGATCAGAGGTAAGAGCAATCAAATATTTGGCTTTCAGTGGCTAGACAGCCAGTTGGGTTCTGCTGGGAGTGATTGGGCCCAGCTATGTGGAAACTGGTCATCCCTTCATCCATACAATTACACAGCATCCTCCTCTGCTCACTGAACTTGAATAGGAGGTGTCCGAAGTCTGGGTTGGAGTTACTCTTGGGGTGCAGGGAGCAGCTGCTTCACTCAGGTCATCTGTACAATAATCATTAGGTTTGTTTATTTACTTCCATGTGACTGATCCATAGCCTGGACTCTAGGTGTGGATGGGAGAGGATGGGCAGGGACCATTGGAGAAATAATGTTCCACAACCCACAGCAACACATCCTGTTGACTGTGTTGTTTACTAAAATGGAACTGGAAACTTATCAACCACACATGTTGATTATTGTTGATGGTTGCATTATTGCATTGCTGTTCCACAATTTTGACTGGGGCTCAGCGTGCAAACTGTCTTTAATGAAAAAGGAAGTATTGATGGTGGTTATACTCCGACTGAGAGGCATGTCCCCCCACATGGAGGATGGTGCGGTCCGGGTGCAGTGTTATTGACTGAACATGGTGGTTGTTGCGGGGGTGCCCAGTGAAGTAGTTAAATCCTCTCTCTGTCTTCACAGCAGCGAGTATGTAGCCAGCATTAATCTGGCCCAGCTGGACAGAGGGAAATTAATGATCATTTACACTGACAACATAATCGGGCTTCACACTGTCCTCCGATACTAAATTGCTTCTTTTGTTCCGCAGGATCTCCCTCTCTCGCTCTCTCTTTACTCTCTCTCTGACTCCCATTCTCTCTCTCTCTCATTCTCTCTCTGTCGCAAATGTGCATACTGGCATTTTAATATAACTTTATTGAGTGATCCTCACTTCAGGAAATGTTTTAGTTTTTTCTGGGAGAGGTGGAGGTCTGAAAAGGACAGTTTTGAATCTCTTCAACAGTGGTGGGATAAAGGGGAACATCCAGATTCAACAATTCTGGAATCAATACACAATGAATATCACCAGAGATATCACCAGATCAATGAATGCCCTAGAGTCTGAAATAGTGGAACTGCTGATGTTAGTTTAGACCACAGGAGATCGAGGCCATAGTCAGGCACTCAAGATCAGGAAATTGATCAGGATTGATCAAATTGATCAGGAAAAGGCATTTGACCGAGTTGAACATCAATACTTATGGTGCACTTTTGAGGCTTTTGGTTTCAGTTCTGGTTTTATTGCCATGATCAGGGTGATATATGGTGACATTGAAAGTGTATTGAAAGTTAACGGTGGCTTGAGTGCTCCTTTTAAAGTGTGTAGAGGAATTAGGTAGGGGTGTTTGTTGTCCGTAATGTTGTATGCCATCGCTATAGAGCCACTACTAAATAGCATTAGAAGTCACATTGAAGGGGTGAACCTTTCAGAGGATATTCCTCCTATTCGTCTCTCAGCCTATGCTGATGATGGAGTTATTTTGGTGAAAAATCAAGCGGAGGTGAATAGTTTGAGTCTCATAGTTGATCGGTTTAAGGGAATTTCCTCTGCAAAGGTAAATTTGGAAAAAAGTTGTGCTTTACAGATTGGGAAATGGTCTGGAAGGACCATGACTTTGCCAGGGGAGTTGGAATGGTGTAAGGAAGGTTTCAAGTATCTTGGAGTGTACCTAGGGGATGAGGGGACAATGGAACAAAAATTGGAATGGTGTGGTTGAAATGATGGAAGGGAGGATGAGGAGATGGCGTTGGTTGTTATCTCGTATGTCATATAGGGAGCACACTATTATTGTTCCTAATGTGGTTGCCTCTGCACTGTGGCATCGGTTGTCATGTTTAGAGCCACAGTCAGGCCTTCTGGCCAAGTTACAGGCAATTATTGTAGATTTTTTGGGGGATAAATATCATTGGGTTCCACAAAGTGTTTTGTATTTGTCAAAAGAGGAGGGGGGACAAGGTCTGGTACATCTTGTAGGGCTGCTGCTTTCCGGTTTCAGTTTATTCAAAGGTTGCTTTATGGACTGAAACATGTGGTGTGGAGAGGGGTGGCAGGTCTGGTATTACAGAAGGTAGGGGGATTAGATTTAATGGATAGAGGACGGGTGGCTGAACATTGGGGGTGAGTTTGGAAAGGATTGTCGGACAACTTCTGGGAAGTTGCAGGAAGGCTCTGTCATCAGAAGAGTGGATTATCATCATGAGTTACTACAGAAAGGCCCAGATGAAGACGCCCCATTTCCCAGACTAGGGATTACACCCAATATCCCAGAGTCAGACAGAAAGGCTTTAGTAGTGGATGTGAGAGGGTTGGAAGAGGTGGGTTTGGATGAGGTGAATGGGAAGGAGTTATATAGGGGCGGTGTCAAGGTTTTAAATAAAGATACATTGAAAAATAGAAAAGACACTTATTGGGGGGTAAAACTGGGCCTTGATTACTAGGTTAAGCCAGCATGGAGAGCACTGTACAAGCCATCGTTATAAAAGGGTACTGGTGATATGCAATGGAGGGTGTTGCATGGTATCATTGCAGTTAATGTTTTTGTATGTCATTAATTCAGATATTAGAGATGGATGTCCTTTTTGTAATATAAGAGAAACAATTGTTCACTGTTTTATGGAGTGTGAGAGGATAAAGCCTCTTTTTGAAATACTAGAGTCTTTGTTTACAGCTGTAGGGGAGATTTTCAATAACACTGTTTTTATTTTGGGGTGTCAGTATAGTAAGCTACAGAACAGATAATGTAAACTGTTCAATTTGATTTTGGGTCAAGCTAAAATGTCAATTTCTCTGAGTAGGAAAAATAAGACAGATAAGGGACATGTGTTTTTAAAGGATTAGTAAAAGAGAGAATACAAGTGGATTTTGAGTTCTTCTCGGCTGTAAAAGACCTCCTATTGTTTGAGGAGAAGTGGACTTATGAAGGAGCGGTATGTTTTGTGGAGGAGGGGAAACCATTTTTTGTTGATGTAATAAGTTGAATGTAAATTATTTTTTATTTAATGTATTAATGTATGTTTATTTAAGAAGGACACATTTGTTGTGTAATTTCTGAAAAGTCAGTGTGGCAATATTTGTGTTAATACTATTTGTGTTAAAACTCTCTCTCTCTCTCTACTCTCTCTCTCTCCTCTCGTTCTCCCTCTCTACTCTCTCTCTCTTTTTCAGGTTGTTTTCGGTCATTAAGTATCGGTCATTAAGTGCCAAGTTTCCATGGAAACAGTCAGTTTGAAGGGGGACTGTCTGGCGAGGTGTAAAAGTGGCCCTGTGTTCAATATGGAGATATTATCTCCTCTCAGTGTGAACTTGTCCAGTTTACTGTATCACTCTGCCATCGGCAGGCAAGGGGTGGCTAGAGAACCAGGGGTTGGTGGTGGTAGACATCTCTATTGGAAGGTTATGTGGGTGTCTATAGCTTATCTCTACTTCCTCTTAGACAGGAAAAGGAACGTAGTCTATACACATTCTATAGTAGTACACACATTAGCATGGCGTGTTAAAACTCCTTATCTCCTGTGCCTGGTCTGTGTGGCTGGTCCTGTAATGCCATCACTTTTAAGAGCAGTGACCCTGTTGGCAGGTTACACGGGGAGCCGTCGTGGTGTAATTAGGCCTAGCTCTGTGTGTAATTACTTACTGCTCTCTGTCAGCCCCAGCAGACAGCCACACACACTGCAGTCTGGAGGAGGGGAAGGGGGCGGAGCCGAGGTACAACCAAGGGCAAGCCTACAGGACATTACACTGTAGTGGTCTCTCCCTCTCTCTCTTCTCTCTCTCTCCCTCTCTCTCTCTCTCTCTCTCTCTCTCTTCCCTCCCTCTCTCTCTTCTCTCTCCCTCTCTCTCTTCTCTCCCTCTCCCTCTCTCTCTTCTCTCTCCCTCTCTCTCTTCTCTCTCCCTCTCTCTCTTCTCTCTCCCTCTCGCTCTTCTCTCTCCCTCTCTCTCTTTTCTCTCCCTCCCCCGATTGGAGGTGAAACGAAGTCCCTGAGTCAGTCAAAATCCCTGTGTCACTTTATGAAAGGCACAGGGGTTAAATGTTCACTCTGGGGTATTTGGAAGTAATCCGCTCTGTGTTAAATTGTCTCAGAAATGTCCCTTCTCTCACCCTCCTTTGTGAACAGTGAGATTTAGGCTGAGTGTGGCAGTGGCAGCACAAAATGGCTGACATAATAACTGTCAATCAGGTGGGTGCCAGGCTTATGATATCAGACCTCCACTGAACAGTGAATGTATTATATGAACAAACCATTTTCTAGTTCTATATTCATGGTCATTACTCATGGACTAAAAGGACACAAATTAACCAGCAATAATTTAACATAATGTGAATGTGTAATATGCTTATGAACGTGTAATATGTGGTTTGAAGTATTTTAGGGCCTGGAGTGTAAGGCTATTATTGTGGTATTGTGAATTCTCCTAACACCACACTATTCCCCCAGCTCAGTTACATAACGTTGCTCTGCTGACCTCCTCTCCCAGTTTTATAATACCACTAGCTATGAAATCCCCGCTCCCCAAAACTCAGCCAATCCATTTTTTTGTTCCATTGTTAACTGCTTACTTTCATCTCATTACTTATCTTGTATTTCCTGATGTTTTTTTCAGAGGGGAACGTACTATGGAGATTAAGGATTACAGCTACTTTAATTTGCAGTGAGTGCTATATTATAGCAAAACGTTTAAACCTGCTCAGGGGTTTTGGGAATGGAAAGGTTACCAAGACAGACCCAGGATGGGAAGTCAGAGAGGAGAGAGTTCAAACATACTGTTGGAGACCATCCTGCTACTAGGACATACTGTAACAGCAGAAGGACAGTCATGGGCTGCCTCTCAAATGGCACACTATTCCCATATGGGCTCTGGTCAAAAGTAGTGCACTGTATTGGTAAAAGATGCAGCCATGGTCACTGTGGCCAGATAATGACAGCCTGGTCAGAAACCAGTCAGATGAAACCAGTACATCCAGATAATGACAGGCTGGTCAGAAACCAGTCAGATGAAACCAGTACATCCAGATAATGACAGGCTGGTCAGAAACCAGTCAGATGAAACCAGTACATCCAGATAATGACAGCCTGGTCAGAAACCAGTCAGATGAAACCAGTACATCCAGATAATGACAGCCTGGTCAGAAACCAGTCAGATGAAACCAGTACATCCAGATAATGACAGCCTGGTCAGAAACCAGTCAGATGAAACCAGTACATCCAGATAATGACAGGCTGGTCAGAAACCAGTCAGATGAAACCAGTACATCCAGATAATGACAGCCTGGTCAGAAACCAGTCAGATGAAACCAGTACATCCAGATAATGACAGCCTGGTCAGAAACCAGTCAGATGAAACCAGTACATCCAGATAATGACAGTCTGGTCAGAAACCAGTCAGATGAAACCAGTACATCCAGATGAGCCAGTCAATTCCGTTAGCGCTGGTGTTAACCCAATTACATTGTCCCAGTTTTACAATGACCTCGTGCAAACACATTGACTGAAGGTGTTAGTAATGTGGCCAATGAAATGGACAGGTGGACTGTAGGTCTGAGAAGCAGGGAGGAGACCAGATGAGATACTGAAGACAGGAGGAGAGTCCAGACAGGGACAGGGTGATAGAGGAAGCGAGCGATGGGACAGAGTGATAGATAGAGTAAGCGAGTGATGAGCGAGGCTCGTTGTGTCGATAGCAGCAGCGTTGAGATGTGAGTGTTCAGTCAGGGTGATGGACAGGTGCCAGCCTTCATCAGTGGTGTGGAAGTGGAGCAGTAATCAGGGAGATGAGCAGGAAGTGGAGGAGACGCCAAACAGAGAGCCCCCCAGGGACATGTCTCCTCCTTAGCAGGGCTAGCACAGCCCTGACACACACACACACATGCTGATGCATACAGGCACAAACACACACACACACACACACACATATACACACACACACACACTAGGGCGCTTTACTATGCTGCGGCCACTGTGGTCTAATGTGATAGGATGGAAGATTACATTTGTATGATTGTGTGTTGGATATGGTTTCTGGCTGTCCATTAGCATGACAGTGTATGGGCTGCTGTTCAAATGATATGCTGGGTTGGGAGGGAATAAGCGAGAGAGAAAGATGAAGAGTGGGATGCTGAGAGAGCGGGAGGGAAGAGGGGGATCAAAGAATTATAGAGCATATTCTGTTGCTGTCTATTTGATAAAATCTACTGTCTGAAAAAAAAACTATTCCGTACCATCAGCAAGTTAATAAAAAGAGTGTCGTTTATCTCTGTCTGAATAACCAATAACCTGAGAAAGGATGGTGAAGAGAGGAGAGGAGGAGACTGCTGCTCCATATTTCTCTCTCTCTCTCTCTCGCTCTCTCTCTCTCTCTCTCTCTCTCTCTCTCTCTCTCTCTCTCTCTCTCTCTCTCTCTCTCTCTCTCTCTCTCTCTCTCTCTCTCTCTCTCTCTCTCTCTCTCTCTCTCTCTCTCTCTCTCTCTCTCTCTCTCTCTCTCTCGCTCTCTCGCTCTCTCTCTCTCCTCTCTACTCTCTCGCTCTCTCCCCTCTCTCTCTGGCTACTCTTTCAAAATAAGGTGTTTATACCTTTTTTCTGTCTGTCTGGGAGTTAGTAACTGTCTGGCTGACTGGCTGGCTGTGGGCGAGTATGGTGAGTTGAATACTGTATGTTAATCTCTATGACCTTTTGATTTTGCTGAACTGATCAATGAATGAAGAGCCATAGAGTAGTTACAGTAAGTGTTTGCAGGTCCATCTGTCCATCTGGCCTCGTTTGTCAGTCTGTTTGTGTCTGTCTGTCAGTCTGTATGTTTGTGTGCGTCTTGGTTGTCAGGTGATATTAGGCGGTCTATTCACACTGGTGAGGAGTTTCATTTGAATCAGGGTTAGAGTGACATCTGAATGAAGTTAGGAGCTGCTCTAAAGTGACGCCTGATTAGCAGCTGGACTATGCTAAAGGCTAGGGTATGACAGAAGAGATGGACTCGTACCATAATGTGAGTGTGAATGAGCTCTGGCAGGTATCAGTCAGACAGGTATGCAGGGAGCTCTCCTATCATTACACTCAGTACAGTACCAGTCAGGTAGTGTTAGAGGTTGTTCACTACAGTACCAGTCAGGTAGTGTTAGAGGTTGTTCACTACAGTACCAGTCAGGTAGTGTTAGAGGTTGTTCACTACAGTACCAGTCAGGTAGTGTTAGAGGTTGTTCACTACAGTACCAGTCAGGTAGTGGTAGAGGTTGTTCACTACAGTACCAGTCAGGTAGTGTTAGAGGTTGTTCACTACAGTACCAGTCAGGTAGTGTTAGAGGTTGTTCACTACAGTACCAGTCAGGTAGTGTTAGAGGCTGTTCACTACAGTACCAGTCAGGTAGTGTTAGAGGTTGTTCACTACAGTACCAGTCAGGTAGTGTTAGAGGTTGTTCACTACAGTACCAGTCAGGTAGTGTTAGAGGTTGTTCACTACAGTACCAGTCAGGTAGTGTAGCGGTTGTTCACTACAGTACCAGTCAGGTAGTGTTAGAGGTTGTTCACTACAGTACCAGTCAGGTAGTGTTAGAGGTTGTTCACTACAGTACCAGTCAGGTAGTGCTAGAGGTTGTTCACTACAGTACCAGTCAGGTAGTGTTAGAGGTTCACTACAGTACCAGTCAGGTAGTGGTAGAGGTTGTTCACTACAGTACCAGTCAGGTAGTGTTAGAGGTTGTTCACTACAGTACCAGTCAGGTAGTGGTAGAGGTTGTTCACTACAGTACCAGTCAGGTAGTGTTAGAGGTTGTTCACTACAGTACCAGTCAGGTAGTGTTAGAGGTTGTTCACTACAGTACCAGTCAGGTAGTGTTAGAGGTTCACTACAGTACCAGTCAGGTAGTGTTAGAGGTTCACTACAGTACCAGTCAGGTAGTGTTAGAGGTTGTTCACTACAGTACCAGTCAGGTAGTGTTAGAGGTTGTTCACTACAGTACCAGTCAGGTAGTGTTAGAGGTTGTTCACTACAGTACCAGTCAGGTAGTGCTAGAGGTTGTTCACTACAGTACCAGTTAGGTAGTGTTAGAGGTTGTTCATTACAGTACCAGTCAGGTAGTGTTAGAGGTTGTTCACTACAGTACCAGTCAGGTAGTGTTAGAGGTTGTTCACTAGAGTACCAGTCAGGTAGTGTTAGAGGTTGTTCACTACAGTACCAGTCAGGTAGTGCTAGAGGTTGTTCACTACAGTACCAGTTAGGTAGTGTTAGAGGTTGTTCATTACAGTACCAGTCAGGTAGTGTTAGAGGTTGTTCACTACAGTACCAGTCAGGTAGTGTTAGAGGTTGTTCACTACAGTACCAGTCAGGTAGTGTTAGAGGTTCACTACAGTACCAGTCAGGTAGTGTTAGAGGTTGTTCACTACAGTACCAGTCAGGTAGTGTTAGAGGTTCACTACAGTACCAGTCAGGTAGTGTTAGAGGTTGTTCACTACAGTACCAGTCAGGTAGTTTTAGAGGTTGTTCACTACAGTACCAGTTAGGTAGTGTTAGAGGTTGTTCATTACAGTACCAGTCAGGTAGTGTTAGAGGTTGTTCACTACAGTACCAGTCAGGTAGTGTTAGAGGTTGTTCACTACAGTACCAGTCAGGTAGTGTTAGAGGTTCACTACAGTACCAGTCAGGTAGTTTTAGAGGTTGTTCACTACAGTACCAGTCAGGTAGTGTTAGAGGTTGTTCACTACAGTACCAGTCAGGTAATGTTAGAGGTTGTTCACTACAGTACCAGTCAGGTAGTGTTAGAGGTTGTTCACTACAGTACCAGTAAGGTAGTGCTAGAGGTTGTTCACTACAGTACCAGTCAGGTAGTGTTAGAGGTTGTTCACTACAGTACCAGTCAGGTAGTGTTAGAGGTTGTTCACTACAGTACCAGTCAGGTAGTGTTAGAGGTTGTTCACTACAGTACCAGTCAGGTAGTGTTAGAGGTTGTTCACTACAGTACCAGTCAGGTAGTGTTAGAGGTTGTTCACTACAGTACCAGTCAGGTAGTGTTAGAGGTTGTTCACTACAGTACCAGTCAGGTAGTGTTAGAGGTTCACTACAGTACCAGTCAGGTAGTGTTAGAGGTTGTTCACTACAGTACCAGTCAGGTAGTGTTAGAGGTTGTTCACTACAGTACCAGTCAGGTAGTGTTTGAGGTTGTTCACTACAGTACCGGTCAGGTAGTGTTAGAGGTTGTTCACTACAGTACCAGTCAGGTAGTGTTAGAGGTTGTTCACTACAGTACCAGTCAGGTAGTGTTAGAGGTTGTTCACTACAATACCAGTCAGGTAGTGTTAGAGGTTCACTACAGTACCAGTCAGGTAGTGTTAGAGGTTCACTACAGTACCAGTCAGGTAGTGTTAGAGGTTGTTCACTACAGTACCAGTCAGGTAGTGTTAGAGGTTGTTCACTACAGTACCAGTCAGGTAGTGTTAGAGGTTGTTCACTACAGTACCAGTCAGGTAGTGTTAGAGGTTGTTCACTACAGTACCAGTCAGGTAGTGTTAGAGGTTGTTCACTACAGTACCGGTCAGGTAGTGTTAGAGGTTGTTCACTACAGTACCAGTCAGGTAGTGTTAGAGGTTGTTCACTACAGTACCAGTCAGGTAGTGTTAGAGGTTGTTCACTACAGTACCGGTCAGGTAGTGTTAGAGGTTGTTCACTACAGTACCAGTCAGGTAGTGTTAGAGGTTGTTCACTACAGTACCGGTCAGGTAGTGTTAGAGGTTGTTCACTACAGTACCAGTCAGGTAGTGTTAGAGGTTGTTCACTACAGTACCAGTCAGGTAGTGTTAGAGGTTGTTCACTACAGTACCAGTCAGGTAGTGTTAGAGGTTGTTCACTACAGTACCAGTCAGGTAGTGTAGAGGTTGTTCACTACAGTACCAGTAAGGTAGTGTTAGAGGTTGTTCACTACAGTACCAGTCAGGTAGTGTTAGAGGTTGTTCACTACAGTACCAGTCAGGTAGTGTTAGAGGTTGTTCACTACAGTACCAGTCAGGTAGTGCTAGAGGTTGTTCACTACAGTACCAGTCAGGTAGTGTTAGAGGTTGTTCACTACAGTACCAGTCAGGTAGTGTTAGAGGTTGTTCACTACAGTACCAGTCAGGTAGTGCTAGAGGTTGTTCACTACAGTACCAGTCAGGTAGTGTTAGAGGTTGTTCACTACAGTACCAGTCAGGTAGTGTTAGAGGTTGTTCACTACAGTACCAGTCAGGTAGTGTTAGAGGTTGTTCACTACAGTACCAGTCAGGTAGTGTTAGAGATTGTTCACTACAGTACCAGTCAGGTAGTGTTAGAGGTTGTTCACTACAGTACCAGTCAGGTAGTGTTAGAGGTTCACTACAGTACCAGTCAGGTAGTGCTAGAGGTTGTTCACTACAGTACCAGTCAGGTAGTGCTAGAGGTTGTTCACTACAGTACCAGTCAGGTAGTGTTAGAGGTTGTTCACTACAGTACCAGTCAGGTAGTGTTAGAGGTTGTTCACTACAGTACCAGTCAGGTAGTGCTAGAGGTTGTTCACTACAGTACCAGTCAGGTAGTGCTAGAGGTTGTTCACTACAGTACCAGTCAGGTAGTGTTAGAGGTTGTTCACTACAGTACCAGTCAGGTAGTGTTAGAGGTTGTTCACTACAGTACCAGTCAGGTAGTGTTAGAGGTTGTTCACTACAGTACCAGTCAGGTAGTGTTAGAGGTTGTTCACTACAGTACCAGGCAGGTAGTGTTAGAGTTTGTTCACTACAGTACCAGTCAGGTAGTGTTAGAGGTTGTTCACTACAGTACCAGTCAGGTAGTGTTAGAGGTTGTTCACTACAGTACCAGTCAGGTAGTGTTAGAGGTTGTTCACTACAGTACCGGTCAGGTAGTGTTAGAGGTTGTTCACTACAGTACCAGTCAGGTAGTGTTAGAGGTTGTTCACTACAGTACCAGTCAGGTAGTGTTAGAGGTTGTTCACTACAGTACCAGTCAGGTAGTGTTAGAGGTTCACTACAGTACCAGTCAGGTAGTGTTAGAGGTTGTTCACTACAGTACCAGTCAGGTAGTGTTAGAGGTTGTTCACTACAGTACCAGTCAGGTAGTGGTAGAGGTTGTTCACTACAGTACCAGTCAGGTAGTGTTAGAGGTTGTTCACTACAGTACCAGTCAGGTAGTGTTAGAGGTTGTTCACTACAGTACCAGTCAGGTAGTGTTAGAGGTTCACTACAGTACCAGTCAGGTAGTTTTAGAGGTTGTTCACTACAGTACCAGTTAGGTAGTGTTAGAGGTTGTTCATTACAGTACCAGTCAGGTAGTGTTAGAGGTTGTTCACTACAGTACCAGTCAGGTAGTGTTAGAGGTTCACTACAGTACCAGTCAGGTAGTTTTAGAGGTTGTTCACTACAGTACCAGTCAGGTAGTGTTAGAGGTTGTTCACTACAGTACCAGTCAGGTAGTGTTAGAGGTTGTTCACTACAGTACCAGTCATGTAGTGTTAGAGGTTGTTCACTACAGTACCAGTCAGGTAGTGTTAGAGGTTGTTCACTACAGTACCAGTCAGGTAGTGTTAGAGGTTGTTCACTACAGTACCAGTCAGGTAGTGTAGAGGTTGTTCACTACAGTACCAGTCAGGTAGTGTTAGAGGTTGTTCACTACAGTACCAGTCAGGTAGTGTTAGAGGTTGTTCACTACAGTACCAGTCAGGTAGTGTTAGAGGTTCACTACAGTACCAGTCAGGTAGTGTTAGAGGTTGTTCACTACAGTACCAGTCAGGTAGTGTTAGAGGTTGTTCACTACAGTACCAGTCAGGTAGTGTTAGAGGTTGTTCACTACAGTACCAGTCAGGTAGTGCTAGAGGTTGTTCACTACAGTACCAGTCAGGTAGTGTTAGAGGTTGTTCACTACAGTACCAGTCAGGTAGTGTTAGAGGTTGTTCACTACAGTACCAGTCAGGTAGTGTTAGAGGTTGTTCACTACAGTACCAGTCAGGTAGTGTTAGAGATTGTTCACTACAGTACCAGTCAGGTAGTGTTAGAGGTTGTTCACTACAGTACCAGTCAGGTAGTGTTAGAGGTTCACTACAGTACCAGTCAGGTAGTGCTAGAGGTTGTTCACTACAGTACCAGTCAGGTAGTGCTAGAGGTTGTTCACTACAGTACCAGTCAGGTAGTGTTAGAGGTTGTTCACTACAGTACCAGTCAGGTAGTGTTAGAGGTTGTTCACTACAGTACCAGTCAGGTAGTGCTAGAGGTTGTTCACTACAGTACCAGTCAGGTAGTGCTAGAGGTTGTTCACTACAGTACCAGTCAGGTAGTGTTAGAGGTTGTTCACTACAGTACCAGTCAGGTAGTGTTAGAGGTTGTTCACTACAGTACCAGTCAGGTAGTGTTAGAGGTTGTTCACTACAGTACCAGTCAGGTAGTGTTAGAGGTTGTTCACTACAGTACCAGTCAGGTAGTGTTAGAGTTTGTTCACTACAGTACCAGTCAGGTAGTGTTAGAGGTTGTTCACTACAGTACCAGTCAGGTAGTGTTAGAGGTTGTTCACTACAGTACCAGTCAGGTAGTGTTAGAGGTTGTTCACTACAGTACCGGTCAGGTAGTGTTAGAGGTTGTTCACTACAGTACCAGTCAGGTAGTGTTAGAGGTTGTTCACTACAGTACCAGTCAGGTAGTGGTAGAGGTTGTTCACTACAGTACCAGTCAGGTAGTGTTAGAGGTTGTTCACTACAGTACCAGTCAGGTAGTGTTAGAGGTTGTTCACTACAGTACCAGTCAGGTAGTGCTAGAGGTTCACTACAGTACCAGTCAGGTAGTGTTAGAGGTTGTTCACTACAGTACCAGTCAGGTAGTGTTAGAGGTTGTTCACTGCAGTACCAGTCAGGTAGTGTTAGAGGTTGTTCACTACAGTACCAGTCAGGTAGTGTTAGAGGTTGTTCACTACAGTACCAGTCAGGTAGTGTTAGAGGTTGTTCACTACAGTACCAGTCAGGTAGTGTTAGAGGTTGTTCACTACAGTACCAGTCAGGTAGTGTTAGAGTTTGTTCACTACAGTACCAGTCAGGTAGTGTTAGAGGTTGTTCACTACAGTACCAGTCAGGTAGTGTTAGAGGTTGTTCACTACAGTACCAGTCAGGTAGTGTTAGAGGTTGTTCACTACAGTACCGGTCAGGTAGTGTTAGAGGTTGTTCACTACAGTACCAGTCAGGTAGTGTTAGAGGTTGTTCACTACAGTACCAGTCAGGTAGTGGTAGAGGTTGTTCACTACAGTACCAGTCAGGTAGTGTTAGAGGTTGTTCACTACAGTACCAGTCAGGTAGTGTTAGAGGTTGTTCACTACAGTACCAGTCAGGTAGTGCTAGAGGTTCACTACAGTACCAGTCAGGTAGTGTTAGAGGTTGTTCACTACAGTACCAGTCAGGTAGTGGTAGAGGTTGTTCACTACAGTACCGGTCAGGTAGTGTTAGAGGTTGTTCACTACAGTACCAGTCAGGTAGTGCTAGAGGTTGTTCACTACAGTACCAGTCAGGTAGTGTTAGAGGTTGTTCACTACAGTACCAGTCAGGTAGTGTTAGAGGTTGTTCACTACAGTACCAGTCAGGTAGTGTTAGAGGTTGTTCACTACAGTACCAGTCAGGTAGTGTTAGAGGTTGTTCACTGCAGTACCAGTCAGGTAGTGTTAGAGGTTGGTCACTACAGTACCAGTCAGGTAGTGCTAGAGGTTGTTCACTACAGTACCAGTCAGGTAGTGCTAGAGGTTGTTCACTACAGTACCAGTCAGGTAGTGTTAGAGGTTGTTCACTACAGTACCAGTCAGGTAGTGTTAGAGGTTGTTCACTACAGTACCAGTCAGGTAGTGTTAGAGGTTGTTCACTAGAGTACCAGTCAGGTAGTGTTAGAGGTTGTTCACTACAGTACCAGTCAGGTAGTGTTAGAGGTTGTTCACTACAGTACCAGTCAGGTAGTTTTAGAGGTTGTTCACTACAGTACCAGTCAGGTAGTGTTAGAGGTTGTTCACTACAGTACCAGTCAGGTAGTGTTAGAGGTTCACTACAGTACCAGTCAGGTAGTTTTAGAGGTTGTTCACTACAGTACCAGTCAGGTAGTGTTAGAGGTTGTTCACTACAGTACCAGTCAGGTAGTGTTAGAGGTTGTTCACTACAGTACCAGTCAGGTAGTGTTAGAGGTTGTTCACTACAGTACCAGTCAGGTAGTGTTAGAGGTTGTTCACTACAGTACCAGTCAGGTAGTGTTTGAGGTTGTTCACTACAGTACCGGTCAGGTAGTGTTAGAGGTTGTTCACTACAGTACCAGTCAGGTAGTGTTAGAGGTTGTTCACTACAGTACCAGTCAGGTAGTGTTAGAGGTTGTTCACTACAGTACCAGTCAGGTAGTGTTAGAGGTTGTTCACTACAGTACCAGTCAGGTAGTGTAGAGGTTGTTCACTACAGTACCAGTCAGGTAGTGTTAGAGGTTGTTCACTACAGTACCAGTCAGGTAGTGTTAGAGGTTGTTCACTACAGTACCAGTCAGGTAGTGTTAGAGGTTCACTACAGTACCAGTCAGGTAGTGTTAGAGGTTGTTCACTACAGTACCAGTCAGGTAGTGTTAGAGGTTGTTCACTACAGTACCAGTCAGGTAGTGTTAGAGGTTGTTCACTACAGTACCAGTCAGGTAGTGTTAGAGGTTGTTCACTACAGTACCAGTCAGGTAGTGCTAGAGGTTGTTCACTACAGTACCAGTCAGGTAGTGTTAGAGGTTGTTCACTACAGTACCAGTCAGGTAGTGTTAGAGGTTGTTCACTACAGTACCAGTCAGGTAGTGTTAGAGGTTGTTCACTACAGTACCAGTCAGGTAGTGTTAGAGATTGTTCACTACAGTACCAGTCAGGTAGTGTTAGAGGTTGTTCACTACAGTACCAGTCAGGTAGTGTTAGAGGTTCACTACAGTACCAGTCAGGTAGTGCTAGAGGTTGTTCACTACAGTACCAGTCAGGTAGTGCTAGAGGTTGTTCACTACAGTACCAGTCAGGTAGTGTTAGAGGTTGTTCACTACAGTACCAGTCAGGTAGTGTTAGAGGTTGTTCACTACAGTACCAGTCAGGTAGTGCTAGAGGTTGTTCACTACAGTACCAGTCAGGTAGTGCTAGAGGTTGTTCACTACAGTACCAGTCAGGTAGTGTTAGAGGTTGTTCACTACAGTACCAGTCAGGTAGTGTTAGAGGTTGTTCACTACAGTACCAGTCAGGTAGTGTTAGAGGTTGTTCACTACAGTACCAGTCAGGTAGTGTTAGAGGTTGTTCACTACAGTACCAGTCAGGTAGTGTTAGAGTTTGTTCACTACAGTACCAGTCAGGTAGTGTTAGAGGTTGTTCACTACAGTACCAGTCAGGTAGTGTTAGAGGTTGTTCACTACAGTACCAGTCAGGTAGTGTTAGAGGTTGTTCACTACAGTACCAGTCAGGTAGTGTTAGAGGTTCACTACAGTACCAGTCAGGTAGTTTTAGAGGTTGTTCACTACAGTACCAGTCAGGTAGTGTTAGAGGTTGTTCACTACAGTACCAGTCAGGTAGTGTTAGAGGTTGTTCACTACAGTACCAGTCAGGTAGTGTTAGAGGTTGTTCACTACAGTACCAGTCAGGTAGTGTTAGAGGTTGTTCACTACAGTACCAGTCAGGTAGTGTTTGAGGTTGTTCACTACAGTACCGGTCAGGTAGTGTTAGAGGTTGTTCACTACAGTACCAGTCAGGTAGTGTTAGAGGTTGTTCACTACAGTACCAGTCAGGTAGTGTTAGAGGTTGGTCACTACAGTACCAGTCAGGTAGTGTTAGAGGTTGTTCACTACAGTACCAGTCAGGTAGTGTTAGAGGTTGTTCACTACAGTACCAGTCAGGTAGGTAGTGTTAGAGGTTGTTCACTACAGTACCAGTCAGGTAGTGTTAGAGGTTGTTCACTACAGTACCAGTCAGGTAGTGTTAGAGATTGTTCACTACAGTACCAGTCAGGTAGTGTTAGAGGTTGTTCACTACAGTACCAGTCAGGTAGTGTTAGAGGTTCACTACAGTACCAGTCAGGTAGTGCTAGAGGTTGTTCACTACAGTACCAGTCAGGTAGTGCTAGAGGTTGTTCACTACAGTACCAGTCAGGTAGTGTTAGAGGTTGTTCACTACAGTACCAGTCAGGTAGTGTTAGAGGTTGTTCACTACAGTACCAGTCAGGTAGTGCTAGAGGTTGTTCACTACAGTACCAGTCAGGTAGTGCTAGAGGTTGTTCACTACAGTACCAGTCAGGTAGTGTTAGAGGTTGTTCACTACAGTACCAGTCAGGTAGTGTTAGAGGTTGTTCACTACAGTACCAGTCAGGTAGTGTTAGAGGTTGTTCACTACAGTACCAGTCAGGTAGTGTTAGAGGTTGTTCACTACAGTACCAGTCAGGTAGTGTTAGAGTTTGTTCACTACAGTACCAGTCAGGTAGTGTTAGAGGTTGTTCACTACAGTACCAGTCAGGTAGTGTTAGAGGTTGTTCACTACAGTACCAGTCAGGTAGTGTTAGAGGTTGTTCACTACAGTACCGGTCAGGTAGTGTTAGAGGTTGTTCACTACAGTACCGGTCAGGTAGTGTTAGAGGTTGTTCACTACAGTACCAGTCAGGTAGTGGTAGAGGTTGTTCACTACAGTACCAGTCAGGTAGTGTTAGAGGTTGTTCACTACAGTACCAGTCAGGTAGTGTTAGAGGTTGTTCACTACAGTACCAGTCAGGTAGTGCTAGAGGTTCACTACAGTACCAGTCAGGTAGTGTTAGAGGTTGTTCACTACAGTACCAGTCAGGTAGTGTTAGAGGTTGTTCACTGCAGTACCAGTCAGGTAGTGTTAGAGGTTGTTCACTACAGTACCAGTCAGGTAGTGCTAGAGGTTGTTCACTACAGTACCAGTCAGGTAGTGCTAGAGGTTGTTCACTACAGTACCAGTCAGGTAGTGTTAGAGGTTGTTCACTACAGTACCAGTCAGGTAGTGTTAGAGGTTGTTCACTACAGTACCAGTCAGGTAGTTTTAGAGGTTGTTCACTACAGTACCAGTCAGGTAGTGTTAGAGGTTGTTCACTACAGTACCAGTCAGGTAGTGTTAGAGGTTGTTCACTACAGTACCAGTCAGGTAGTGTTAGAGGTTGTTCACTACAGTACCAGTCAGGTAGTGTTAGAGGTTGTTCACTACAGTACCAGTCAGGTAGTGTTAGAGGTTGTTCACTACAGTACCAGTCAGGTAGTGTTAGAGGTTGTTCACTACAGTACCCGTCAGGTAGTGTTAGAGGTTGTTCACTACAGTACCAGTCAGGTAGTGTTAGAGGTTGTTCACTACAGTACCAGTCAGGTAGTGCTAGAGGTTGTTCACTACAGTACCAGTCAGGTAGTGCTAGAGGTTGTTCACTACAGTACCAGTCAGGTAGTGTTAGAGGTTGTTCACTACAGTACCAGTCAGGTAGTTTTAGAGGTTGTTCACTACAGTACCAGTCAGGTAGTGTTAGAGGTTGTTCACTACAGTACCAGTCAGGTAGTGTTAGAGATTGTTCACTACAGTACCAGTCAGGTAGTGTTAGAGGTTGTTCACTACAGTACCAGTCAGGTAGTGGTAGAGGTTGTTCACTACAGTACCAGTCAGGTAGTGTTAGAGGTTGTTCACTACAGTACCAGTCAGGTAGTGTTAGAGGTTCACTACAGTACCAGTCAGGTAGTGTTAGAGGTTCACTACAGTACCAGTCAGGTAGTGCTAGAGGTTGTTCACTACAGTACCAGTCAGGTAGTGCTAGAGGTTGTTCACTACAGTACCAGTCAGGTAGTGTTAGAGGTTGTTCACTACAGTACCAGTCAGGTAGTGTTAGAGGTTGTTCACTACAGTACCAGTCAGGTAGTGTTAGAGGTTGTTCACCACAGTACCGGTCAGGTAGTGTTAGAGGTTGTTCACTACAGTACCGGTCAGGTAGTGTTAGAGGTTGTTCACTACAGTACCAGTCAGGTAGTGCTAGAGGTTGTTCACTACAGTACCAGTCAGGTAGTGCTAGAGGTTGTTCACTACAGTACCAGCCAGGTAGTGTTAGAGGTTGTTCACTACAGTACCAGTCAGGTAGTGTTAGAGGTTGTTAACTACAGTACCAGTCAGGTAGTGTTAGAGGTTGTTCACTACAGTACCAGTCAGGTAGTGCTAGAAGTTGTTCATTACAGTACCAGTCAGGTAGTGTTAGAGGTTGTTCACTACAGTACCAGTCAGGTAGTGTTAGAGGTTGTTCACTACAGTACCAGTCAGGTAGTGTTAGAGGTTCACTACAGTACCAGTCAGGTAGTGGTAGAGGTTGTTCACTACAGTACCAGTCAGGTAGTGTTAGAGGTTGTTCACTACAGTACCAGTCGGGTAGTGTTAGAGGTTGTTCACTACAGTACCAGTCAGGTAGTGTTAGAGGTTGTTCACTACAGTACCAGTCAGGTAGTGTTAGAGGTTGTTCACTACAGTACCAGTCAGGTAGTGTTAGAGGTTGTTCATTACAGTACCAGTCAGGTAGTGTTAGAGGTTGTTCACTACAGTACCAGTCAGGTAGTGTTAGAGGTTGTTCACTAC